>NC_143549.1:96108750-96412500 GCF_054136105.1 Typopeltis vanoorti
AGCTAATTCACCTCCATTTGAAAATCTTATATATTTTGTATCCGATGGATAGGGAAGTTTGAAACCAAATATTTCCATCCAAAGAGTATTGTTAAAATTTTTATATTTTTTTTTTTTTTTTTTTTCACTTTTTATTCATTTTTAATTATTTTACAAAGGTCTACTGTGCCATTTGTAAGATTTTTATTATTTTATTAATTAATTATTTTATTTTTTATTAATGTTTTAATGATTTACCGAATTAACGAACGTCTGTCTACTGTGCCATTGTAATATTTTTCTTATTTATTTTTTTATTGTAGTTGCTTGAGCTAGTTCAAACAGTCTATAGACTTCAATTTCTAATTCATGCATAAAACTCGCAATTAATCTTAATCCTTTAGTCCTTAACTTAGTTTTACTCACCCCCCCACCTCTCAAGGCCATAGGTATGCCCTTGCACATGCTTGAATTGTAGACTTAGGAAAAGCCTCTGGCTGGAGCCAAGTCCTTACTTTGCCGTATTTCATTTGTATTGATCCTTAAAAATTTATTTATTTTTATCGACTGTGCCATTAAGGATCGCATAAAAGAATCGTTGCTCCTTCCCTTACATACAAGAGAAATATTCAGCTAAGCACAAAAATAACTTGTAATTTAAAACAACTCCTATTAATTAATCAGTCAGTCGTGGCTATTACTACTCTTAGGTCAGACAGGTTCGGTATTTTTATGAGAAGTGCATTGGCTAAACAAGATCAGGCAAGCTATTAACAGAAACAACATGTTTATTCCTACTAAGACAAACTATATATAACATTCAAACTACACATGTCACGTGTCTGGTTCTAACTAAGACGAGTACACTGGAGACAATACTTGTCACATGTCTTACTCTCCACAAAATCAATTAAGCACTTCGCTTAAGCTTGAAACAAAGAAATCATTATTACACATAACTTTCAGACACTTGGATGATACTTAACACACTTAACTTTCTCTCACATTGTAAAAAGGCAAAACTCAAACCATATTCACCCTTAGCATTACATAACATAGGCAAATCTGTAGATCTCTGTATTCTACTATTCACACTCAAACTAAACTCCGACTTTTCAATTCTTCCTAACACCTTCTATGCCACTATATAACAGAATCAACATTTTGTCGTTTGACTTCACAATCTAGGATATTACATGAAATATTCTACTTACAATCTTTCTAGTTCGTTACACAGTCCTAGATCCTAAAGGCTTACGGGCACGTTCTGCTTCTTCCCAGCTAACTTTCGATCGGGCACTAGGTATGATCAAGGCCTGCAATAATTCAGCACACAACTGCAATAATTCATCACACAAGTAGATCATCAATGAATCACATGGTGGGATATCTTGAAAAGGCCATTTCTGCTACTAGCGAACTTCCCATCTCCATCGGAACTGCTCTCTGGGGGAACGCGACTCTCCTCTTCCTCAGAAAGGCTTGACACAGGAACAAATTTCAAAACGAGAGCCCCCTAGCCACTCAGTCTCTGTCTTTCATATCATTCTCCCAACCTTTGCCCTTGTTCTCTAAAGTCCTCCGGATCTACTGGAAGGTTTCCTCCGTCACCCACTCTATTGCTAGGTTTTGACATGAAAACTCATAATCTGGTGACTTTCACGATTGTTGCTAGCCTTAGGTCTCCTAGTTTAATCCTGTCTGAGCTTAATTTTAGTTACAAATCTAGTGGTTCTTATTTTAACATTTAGTTACATTTATCTCAGTGTAGTGAGTTATACATTCTTTTATATACAAGTATAACATGTAATTTAATTGTCCATGTAAAATCGACATGAAAAAATATTTCTATTTTTTTTTTTCTTTCAGAGATTTTACTGTATCATTGTTATTGAATTGTTTAAGCTCTGTTTCTGATATTCCAGTTCCTTCAACTCTTATCCATTCAGGACTTTCAGTTTTTATGATTTTATCAGTTTTAGCAGGAGACTTAAATGCAAGAATTGGAAACACGAAAATTAATAATAATAGAGGAATACATGGAGAACACACTCTAAACAGAAATGGTAAAAAATTGATTGACTTTGTAGTATATAATAACCTAAATATAATGAATTCCTTCTATAAACATAAAGACATACATAAATATACTTGGGCAGCAAGAGGATGGAAATCAATATTAGATTACTTCATATTAAATGAAAAGACATCAAAATTTTCACTAGACGTTAGAGTACACAGAGGATATGAAATAAGCAGTGACCACTTCCTTTTTAAAATAAAATTAAGATTACCACCTAAATGGCTACAAGTAACAAGAGCAGAAAGAAAAATTGAAACATTTGTTTATAAAACTAGACTATTGAATGACACAAATGTACAATGGCTATATGAACAAAGAATTACCCAATATCTAGATAAAATAAAACAAAATGAAGAAATAGAAAGAGAATGGCTTAATATAAAAATGATACTAAATGCTGCAGCAAATGAAAGCTTAGGAAAGACCAAAAAATTCAATAAAAGAAAAAACTGAAGATCTGGGATGATACAATGAAAGAAATAATCAAAAATAAAAAAGAAGCCTATCACAAATGGTTAAGCAGTAAAAGATTAGAAGATGAAATAGAATATAAAAGAATAAGAGCCATAGCTAAAAGAGAAGTCAGAAAAAGACATAGAGAATCGTGGAACAAATTTGTTTCTAATTTAGAACATGATTTATATAAAATAAGACCCAATGTATATAAAATTTTAAAACACTTAAATGCAGATACCAAAGAAAACATTAAATTAAACACTGAATTGAAATTAGAAGAATTTCTAAATTACTACACAGAATTGTGGACAGACAAATATTTTAAAAAAGACAATTGGCAAACAATTAACGAAGATGAAAAGGAAATAAATAAAGAACAATTAGAAATCAGCCTGAAAGAAACAAGAAATGGAAAATCACCTGGAGAAGATAAACTAGGTTCAGAACTATATAAATATGCAGGAACTAGATTCAAAGAAAGACTTATTATTTTTAAATAAAATTTATTCAACTGGTACCCCCTCCCATCCCAATAGAATGGAAAAAAGGAATTGTGATTCCTATCTTTAAAAAAGGTAATAGAGATCACCCTAAAAACTATAGAGGTATCAGTATACTAAATTCCCGTTACAAAATATATAGCATAATCTTAAATAACAAACTAATGAAATATTCCGAAAACTTTATTCTAGAAGTACAGAATGGATTTAGAAAAAGATGATCATGTATAGACCCGGCCTTTTGCCTAAAATTAATAATAGAGAAATACATATTGCATTTATTGACTTTGAAAAAAAGCATTTGACAAAGTTAAAAGAAACACATTATTTAACATATTAAAAGAAAGACAAATACTAAATAATATCCTAAAAGCTATCACAAGTATATATGAAAATAATCAAATACAATAAGATTAAATCACGAGCTATCATATACGAGAGAGATAAACCAAGGGGTCCAACAGGGATGTCCCCTCTCAGCAACTCTTTTTAATATCTATTTAAATGAAATAATAATAAAATGGAATAAAAATTTACATCAAGGAATTAAACTTTCTCCTACAGTAAGCTTAAACACTCTCCTCTTTGCCGACGACCAAATAATAATTACAAATTCTGAAGATAAACTACCTATTTTAGATCTCAGTGAGATATCCAAAGATTATGGTATGATAATATTAACAGAAAAATCAAAAACTATGGCCTTTAAAGGACAAGATCCAGCAAGGACTAAAATAGTAATAGATAGCAAGATCTTAGAACAGATGAATTCATTTAACTACCTAGGATGTATGATCACATATGAAAAAGACATAAACGTAAAAATTGCAACATATTTAAAAATAACAGGTGTAATTAACTCTATATTTTAACCAAACCTAGTTCAAAAGCAAACCAGGCTAAAAGTATACAGTACATTAGCCTTACCGGTCTTAAAGTATGGAAGCGAAATGTGGACAATAAAACAAAAAGACAAATAAAGATTAATAACAGCTGAAATGAAGTTAATGAGAAAAACTGCAAAGTATACCCTATTTGATCACAAAAGAAACGAAGATATTATGAAAGAATTAAACCAAGAACCAGTAATAGAAAAAATTAAAAAATATAAACATAAATGGATGGAACACATTCAAAGAATGAAAACAGAAAGATTACCAAAACAAGCCTTAAAGTACAAGCCATTAGGAAAAAAGAAAACCAGGACGTCCTCTTAAACGATTCAACGATGACTTCTAAGGCCGGAACAGGCCATGCTAGGCCTAAATCCTTGATACGCATGATGATGATGATGATGACCATAAATTCAAGTATTCTATTCCATAAACAACTTGATATGCCTTGCATTCAGACCACCTTTAGTGCGCTCATTATATATCTTCTCACATCAATGAAAATAATCAAACCCAGATCTTTTCCATCCAAAAGTCATATGTTGCAACCAGCTGTGTTATTATCATTCTAAAAAGCAATTTTGTAAAAGAGATGTTCATAGTAAAAACCTATTTATCTCCATTGCTTAAATGCTTATAGTAAAAGACTGTATAAGGGAAATGTCATAGTTCTTTGCAGGCTTCAAAAATAATTTTAACTTATTATTATTATTATTACCCCAAGACCTCATGGAGTCAAAGACTCATCTGGGAGGTTCTTTTATCTCACACACACAGCTCATCATACCATATCTTAAACACACTCAAACTCCTTGCAGACACCACACTCTCAGGCAAGGCATTACAATCATTTACAACTCTGCTTGAAAAAAACTTGCTTCTCACTCCCCTACTCACACCCTCTTTATACAGTTCCAGGAATAACCTCTAGTTCTCCCCCGATCTCCCACTATTTTTTGTAGTGGGAGATAGTAACAACCCCTTATTGTAGGTCTCTATCATATCTCCCCTCTTCCTTCTCTCCACTAGTCTCTGCAAATTACATTTTTTCAATCTTTCCTCATACTCGACATTCCAGAGGTCAGAAACTACCTTAGTCAGTCGCCTTTGGACCCTTTCCAACATCTCTTCATCCTTCTGAAAACCAGGTGACCAAATCTGGGCACAATAGTCCATGTGTGGCCTAATCAAAGCCTTATACAATGGAACAAGAATCTCCCTACTTCTACACGTCAGTGTCCTCCTCATCATTCCCAGAAGTCTTTGTGTTGTCTTCACAATTTTGGCGATGTGTCCCCTAAATTTTAGATCCTTATCCACTATCACTCCCAGATCTCTTATTTCCTCTACTTCCAACAATATATTCTTACCAAGCATAAATTCTGCATCCCATCTTTGTTTTCCAAATTTTAAAACCTTACATTTTGCAACATTGAACTCACATCCCCATTTGCTTGCCCAATCAATCAATTTATTCAAGTCTTCTTGCAAGGCCACAACATCTTCACTACTCTTTATGGTTCGTCCCAACTTTGCATCATCTGCAAACAACTGAATATCTCCATCCAAATCTTCACCAATATCATTAATATACAAGTTAAACAGTAATGGCCTTAAAACAGACCCCTGAGGCACTCCACTAGTGACTTTCCTTTTCTTGGATATCGCTCCCCCATACACAACTTGTTGATACTTATCAGATAGCCAGTCTACAATCCAGTGCACTAATCTAATATCCAACCCCATCTGCTCTAGTCTGACTGGAACCTTATCATGAGGTAATTTATCAAAAACCTTTGCAAAATCCAAATATATTACTGTGTATCCTTCTCCTCTGTCCAAAGAAGCAGTCACTTTATTGTAATATCTAAGTAATTACTAAAACCTCTCCTTTGGAAACTCCGTGCTGTCTATCAAAGATAATACCATTGTTGTCAACCCAATTCTGGATCCTAGTTCTCACAAACTTCTCCAACAACTTAACCACAATGCCTGACACACACAAATAAGCCTATAGTTTGATGCTTGTGTTCAACAAGTTGTCAAGGTGAAAATTCACTAACCTTGGAACTACTTGTTTAAGGTATTCTATGATAGATATGTTAATGGTTCAGTTATCCCCCAGTGAGTACTGATAATTAGTTTGATCAGTACTAGCATTTTCGGATATTTCCATGTCATGTTCAAATGCTAAACCCAACCATCTGAAAATAGTGAAGACATTGACAGAAAAGAATTTAATATTTGAAAATCTAGCAGTTGGCAAAACATACACAAAAAGGTTTAGAAGCTGGTTTGCACATGTTCTGTAAGAAATAAAGTAATTTTTATTCTGTTTAAGGTACCATACCACCTTAGCTCTGATTGCATAGTCTTGAATGCTAATGTCAAGCCCTTTCTAATACTTACTTTTAATAGTATTATCCTCTTGATGCCATCTGCTCACTCCTGTAATTTCCTTCTGCTCTGATATTTGTTGTCTGTAGTCTTATGGTAACTTAGTTCCAACTTTTCAGATCCATAAATTAAATAAATTAAGCTGGTTTGAATACTGCCTTGTTCATACTGCTAGATTAACGTTTGGTTAATATATATCTTATTTCACACCAATTTATTCAGCTGTTTCCCCTACCATACAACATTTTTAAAATCTCTTATTTGCTTCCATGTTTAATTTGTCACCTTCTCTAAAAATTATGCCAAAATAGCCAAATGTTTTTCTTGTATAGATTCTCCATTGAAAATGCAGTCATGTTTTCCATATTTGTGCTATTTTAATGGATTTTTATTATTGATTTTCATACCAAATTTGTTACCACATTTATTTAGTCCTGAAGATTTGTACTGAATTTATTTAGAAGTGTAACACCTATCTACACAAAGTAAAGAGTTAAGTTGAATACCTCCAATTTTCAGATTTAATGTCACTTTCTTTCATAAAACGATTCGTATAGATGCTGAATAATGTGAGGATAGCTTGCATCCTTGCTTTGAATATGGTTTTACATGAAATCATCTTCCTATATATCATTTAATTCTAGCTTCTGACTACAACTTATTTTATTATTATTATTTTATTTATTTTTTATTTTTTGTGTAAATCCTATCTACAAACTTTTGGCTGTAAAATGATATTACTACAGGTGGTCTGAAGTTTATAAAATCTAGATCTACTCTAGAGACTAAATATGGTATTTCAAGAACTTCAGGTCTCTAATAAACATGCTGGTAATCTCACATAGTCTTGGATGATATCAATTGTCTTCCATGCAATGACTCTCACAAACATCTATGTAATCATGAGATTTGAACCCAGAGCCTATTGAATAGAGAGTGGATACCCTGTCTGCTCTACCAGCCATGCAGGCAAAAGTATAGGATATACAGTTGACTCTCAATATAACAAGCTGTTATATTAGGCTTGCTCATTATAACAGACTATGAAAGTCCCAACCAACATTCTTTAAATAAAATGCTGTGTTAAAAGAAATCCACTATTTGTTAGAGTAGAAAAACTGAGTTTTTCATCCCACGTACAGACAAATCAGCCTTCAGAATACACATAATTTACAGCCAAAAATATACTGTTGTTGGTGTTGATGGATGACATGGCTCCTCTTGTTTGTGAAAGTAATCGTGAATCAGCATGAATCTGTTTGTTCTGCCCAAGTTTCTCTTCAAAATATTTTTTGGCTCAAGAATGCTTGCATAAATCATATCTGGAACACTCAATAAGGAAATCTTCTATAATTCTCATGCTCGGTTTTATTTCTTGTTTTATTAGTGGATACTGTAAGAGTGCTGCTCCAGTCATCTGGAATTTGACTTACTGACAAGGTCTTATGAATTCTGAATCTTTTATGCTTCCATATTTGATAATTTCTGATCAAATATCATCTGCTCCAGTTGCTGCTTTTCCACGTTTCAATCTGATAATAATTGTATTGTTAATATTTATTTCAATACTGAAATGTGATGATATTCCTTCTGGATGTTTCTACCACTATTCTTTCACTACTTATGCCATTTTTTATGTCTAAGCTTTTTTTAATAGCCTTCTTCCCACTATATTCTTCCAAAAGTCTTTCTATGATTTTTTGTTTTGTTATTATTATTCATTATTATTCCTGATACCTCCAAGGAGTCCAAAGACTCATCGCGGGAGGACACCTACAACTGTCTCAACCACTACACCGAACCTCTACTACGAATCACCTCCATCAACACCATCTACCTCCACCACCACAACAACTAGTATTTTTTGTCTGTAAATTGTGTGTGTTCTGAAGGGCCGATTTGTCTGTATGCGGGATGAAAAACCTGAGTTTCCGGGAGAAGAAACCCTGCTACCTCCGTATGAGATCGGTTAACTCACCTTCGATTGAAATCGTCCAGATAAAGATTCCTCCCGTCGCGACGAGAATCGAACTTAGGCCTATTCCAATCGAATGGTGCAATATACCGTCGTTCTTCCAATTGCGCTACAGAGGCACTTTTGTTACTTACATGTTCTCTGTATTCTCTAAAGACACATGCTGATTTACATACCAGGAACTATCAGTCAGATTTCTTTTCCAGCACCCTTCTCAAGTCCACGAGTTCACAGGTTACATGCTGACTTGTGTACCAGGAACTATCAGTAAACTATCGGTTTCGGTTTACTGATAGTCAATCATGGAATATAATACTGATTATCAATCATGGAAACTCATTTTCCATGACTCCTCATGAACTTTTTGAGTCAACCATGAAGTTCTGATTTTACTTATTCAGCTGGATAATAGCCACTGTAGCGCAATTGGAAGAAAAATGGAACATTGCACCCTTCAATTGGAAAAGACCTGGGTCGATTCTCATTGTGACGAGGGAAATCCTTATATGGATTTTTTCAATTGAAGGTGAGTTAGCCAATCTCATACAGTAGTAGCAGGGTTTTTTCCTCCTGGAAACTCGGATTTTTCATCCCGCATTCAGACAAATCGGCCTTCAGAAAACGCACCCAATTTACTGCCAAAAAAATACTGTTATGATGATGGGCGATAGATGCCGTTGATAGTGGCAGTGTTGTAGTTGGAGAATTAAGTAGTAGTGGAGAGGGTGAGCTGTATTTAGCAAAGTAGAGTAGTGTGCCCTCCTGCAATGAGTCCTTGGACTCCCTGGAGGTGTCACGTAATAATAATAAGGTTATCCATGCAGATAACCTTATACAGCTGAATCAATGTTTATTTCAGGTTTTGTTACTTAGTCTTTAAGATAGGTATAGTTTTCCAACTTTCACATTTTCTCCAAAAAGATTTATATATTTCAGTGTACATTTTGACTGTTAATATTTGATCGTCTTATACCAAATATGAGACATTTTCTTTGGATTTTATTGGACCATGATTCTTTATAAATATATGTATATAATCGTCTGCCAGTTTCGCCAGCTTGAGTCTGTCTGGCTTCTTCAGGACGAGAATGGTTACACTAACATTAAATGCTAAAACAGAAGAATGCAATAACGACATTAAAATCAAATAAAAATTGAAAAGACATGTGGCATAGAGCATGGAGACTTAGTCATTGTTAGTAGATTTCATTTTATAGTTTTTTGCAAAATTGAGTTCTTCTAAACATCTTCTTAACGAAAATAGCAAAAATCATGAAGTCTTTCAAAATCAGGGTTGCCTTCAAGCCTATTTTAACTACACAGCACATGTTAAGATCTCCTAAGGACTGCATCACCTTCTACAAGTACACAGGTGTATATAACATCCCATGTTCCTGTGGACTGAATTATATAGGCCAAACATCACAAAGCCTAGAAATCCGAAAAAAAAGAACATATAGGAGATGTCAACAACAACAGAACAGACACCTCAGGATTAGCCCATCGTTTCTCAATTTCGAACCATTCCATCGATTGGAACAACAGCTCCATGCCGTACATTGAAGAAGATTTCACAGGTAGAAACTTTAAAGAAGCTGCAGTGGTACTCCAGACAGGAGACAATCTCAATAGAAATCAAGGCATGATGTTAAAAGACATTTGGAAAAGTTTTATAAATTCACTATGTTTACCAGAACTCAATTTCGCGAAAAACTATAAAATGCGATCTACTAACAATGACTAAGTCTCCACGCTCTATGCTCTTAATGTCGCACGTCTTTTCAATTTTTATTTGATTTTAATGTTGTTACTGCATTCTTCTGTTTTAGCATTTAATGTTAGTGTAACCATTCTTGTTCTGAAGAAGCCAGACAGACTCAAGCTGGCGAAACTGGCAGACGATTATATACATATATTTATAAAGAATCATGGTCCAATAAAATCCAAAGAAAATGTCTCATATTTGAGTGTATAGTTATTACAATATTCACCTTTGAACTTATCCAAAGTATTGTCAAAAAAAAAAAAAATTGTTGATACAGTAAATAATTTGGTTAAAGAAATGGCTGCAATCATTGAGTTTAAGAAATGTTTACTCTAGTTTTAGATTAAGAGAATCATAAATTACTTTAAATATATATTTTCAATATTAACTGTATTATGTGATTTGGGTAATATTTGCTTTCAAAAAATATAGACTTCAGACTATCAGTTTAATATTTATACTATACTAAAATTAGTATTGGAAAATGCTGTATTTCAGTAACTTAGATTGCACACATTTCAACAGCATTAAGCCCTCCTATAGCACTGATCATACTTTATACTCTTTCTAGGCATACCTTCCATCCCTTTATAATAACAGGTCAAGTATTTTTAGACTATTCTTCCTCAGAAGCAGAAGTGCTCTAGAAGAAGTACTGTTGTTGGTATGACCTGCACCTAATATTCTAGTTTATCTCAGAGATGTTGTACTGGATTGAGATCTGGACTTCATAATATTTGTGCAGGCCAGTTAAGTTTTTCTACATCATTTTCCTCATACCATGTTACAATGGCACAAGCAAAATGACATGGTACCTTGTCATGTTGAAAGAGATAATAAGTTCAGTATAAAACTGCCATAATATGGGAAGCATTGTATTATCCTGAAATGTTATTACTGGTACTTATCCTTTCAGACATTATAACCAAAGGTCAATCCATACTAGGAGAAAATTTTCAAATCATTACAACTTCACTGCCCAGCTTCACAGTTCAGTTGATGCATGGGGTATGAGATGATCAAACAAACCAGTCAGTATTCTTTACATGTAACCTGCATTGTTGATTGCTGTAATTGATGTTTGGTTTATGTTTACTTGTTCATCTTAAGAACAGACACTGTTTTAAGATAGGAATGTAAGTAGGCATAATTACACTAAATAACAATGGATTACGTATACAAAATTACTTTATTAATAAAATATTAACTGAGGCAGCATCTCACATTTCCACTGGTTATTAATGTTATGCTGCCGCAGTCTTTTACCATGTCATGAAATGCAGGCAACTGATATGTTATCCTAACACCTTGTTTGTAATAAATAAGTTCTCCAAATGACAGTGGCACCTAACAGATGTATACAGTTCACTATATATACTGTCTTATATAGCAGTATAGGCCATGTGTAATGATGGAAATTATACATATCACTGTTTTATTCTAAGATAGGAGTCATTCCAATATGTTTCAACATAGTGTTTTTGTGCACTTATTATTATTAAATTTTATGCCAAAACTTATTTACAGATTTTTAATATAGAGGATTTTCTTTTTTTTTTTTTAGGCAGCATCATGAAACACATACAGTGCCAGAAGAAACTCAGCATCGTTATCGCCATAGATACCAGCCTTCAGTTCCCCATGAACGTGTATCTGAATGCAGAGAAAAGCGGAGCCATTATCTGGATCTGGCTGGTGTAGAAAAGGAGTGCAGATTTGCTGGAGATGGTTGTGGTTCAAATGCTTCCCCTTATGTTGACACCTCATATATATGTCCCTATCGTATACTGGATAGGACTCATGTGTGCTTAAAAACACACCGCAGCAAGGATGTGCCTGAGTCACGATGTGTTAAGAAAGGTTGTGTAAGCAGTCATCAGAGACCAGCGCCTCCAGAAACTGAAACTTCTCACGTGTACAGAAATAAAGTGTTTACAGATCATAAAGATGATTTGCTAAATTTAAATTTTGATCTCAGTGATTTGGTGCCAGATGCAAAATTTGATTGGGAAAAGCACCATCATAGACGTTCCAAATCTTATGATGTTTATGATTCATTGCACAGTCCTAATGTTAGTTCTCCAAAAGTTAAAATAAGGCCAGGTCGTAGCTCCTCTGCTAATCCAGTTGATGGTTCAAAACTTTTAGGTCATTCACCAGCATCCCCAGGTCATCATTATCGTCATCGCCATAGGGAAAGAGAACGGCAGAGAGCTATGCAACAAGTGGCAAGTTGGATTGAAAGAGAACATCTACGAAATCAAGAAGAGCAAACTGGCAACTGTATAGGTTCAGGAAGTCCACGCCATAACCCAAAAGTAGTTGTTGAGCATCATGAACATCATCACGTCCATGAACACATTCACCACCATTATCATCACTATGTGGATTGTTAGTTATCATTAAAAGAATATTTTATATACCAAACTGTTTCTATTTGTGTCAAAGTATTTGGCACCAGTGTTATTTATTAATCTCCTACCTCTGAGAGGAAACCTGCTGTTTGGTTTCCAGGAAAAGCAAGAGTTAATATTTGAAATGAGATTTTCTGTGCATATTTGTATATAGTTCTTGTAATATATATTTGAATTAGTTATTCTTTTTGTAATTAATTTTATAAATTCTAGAATTTTAATATTCATATATATGTATAATATCTGTGTCTGCAAGTTTGTGTAGGAACAAACAAATGTAAAAATAATCGAAGAATCATCTTCACTTAGTAGGTCTCCGTTTTCACTGTTGTAACTCAAATTTTATTGTCTTCTTATGTTGAACACTAATATTTGTGCCTTTTTTTTTGGTCAGCATTCAGTAATGATTTTTACCAGCCATTTTATTAATTTTTTTTTCTTTCAATCTAAAAATAAAATAAAAATTCTTTTGTTTTTTTTTATGCCATAATTAAGAGAGCATTATAAATTTCTGAAATGGTCTTAAGATGATTATAAATATTTTACAAATTTTACAAATGTGAAACCCAATTTTACAAATGTGAAATATTTCTAGAGTTTCAAATTGCACCACACAATTTTCTTGGTCAGTTTTTATAGGAATGTGATATTGAAACCCATAATATTTTTAGATTCACTCTTTTCATATTCCTTTATTCTATTAGCTGGCTTTTGAGTTTTGACCAAATGTATGTTTATAGGTTTTCTAAATGCTAATTTCTAAATGAAATGTTTACTTGCCCTGTGTTACTAACAATTACTGCTCCTTATGAAGGGGGGGGAGGGATTTTTTTTTTTTTTTTTTTTTTTTTTTTTTTTTTTTTTTTTTTTTTGAGGTTGGGGGGGGGGGATAGGCAAGTATCTTCTTAAAAACTTTCTGTTTAACCTTATTGTTTCATGGAAGGCAAATTAACCATACATAATTTACTAAATCAGATGTTAAATCCTCTTCTTTGGATAACTGCTTTATGCATTTTTATATTCTTAAGCTAATCTATGTGTTTATAAATAGCATATAATCATTTTAACACTAAAAAGATTAAGTTTTAAAATTTACAACAAGGATAAATGTCACTTCTACTGAATGTTAGTAATCGAAAATTAATGACTTCTTTAAATTAATTTGTTTCATTTTTAGTTGTCTCAAAAGGCATCTGTAATGCAAATTTATACAATAAAATAAATAAATATATGTTTTGCTTTTCAAGTGAAGGAGAGAGAGTTAGACAGTCTCATGCTAAGATGGGAAGGTATTTCATCCCACAAGACAAGCAAACCAGCTAGCAGTACTATCTTCATATCCTTAGTTGCTTCAACCATAATTCAAACAACCCTAATCCAACAATATCACTATATTGTTTGTAATCTTTGTGATGATAGTATTGCGCAAATACACTTATATATGATATCGGAGAGTAGACTGAAATGTAACTTCACAATTTTGCTTGAATTAACCACTTATCATTTTTAGTAGGTTTTTAATTTCTGATAGTGGATACCAAAGCTCCAATTGTTTAACATTAGTTTTTCTACACTCATATCCCACAACTAACATAGTTGCAGATACAGTTTTCTTTAAATGCCTCACACTTTCCCTGGTATGAACATCTCTTTCAAACATACACACGCATATGCTCATACTGTTTTCATTTAGTTTTCATAATAAACATTCCTTGCTATATTTTTAACAGAGTTTGTGGTGTAATTGAAACTTTCTCTTTATTACCAAGTGTGACGTTGGTATACAGCTTTTCAGTATTTAAACATACAGTATGCAATTTAAAATTCTGCATGTTATACCTGTAAATTCTGGCATTGAGTATTTTATTGTGCAAGCAGTATCGAATGGTTTAGACTTTATTGGCTGCTTATGTAGGTGAAATACAAATAATTTCTGGCTGTTTACTGAATTAAATTTTAATAGCTGTTTAATGTAATTTAACTTGGTTACTTATTAGATATTTAATTAATCCTCCTCCTGTTAAAAGCATTATGCTTTCAAAAGTATTACAAAAGTTTTTAAAGATCAAACACAACTAATCATTTTTAAGTCTTGCATGTAACCAAATTCATTTTTTCTGAATTTTTGTGCAGTTTTGTTTTGTGCTAATGGTATTACAAATTAAAAATGTGCTCCAGAGTTTTTTTTTTTTTTTTTTTTTTTTGGCACAAAAAAAATTTTGCTATCTTCTGTGTTTCCTGTTTGTATTACTGGAACCCTTGGTAACTCTGTACCAGCAGAGGAAGAAACAGTTTTAATACTATGCTTCTTTTAACATGAAAACAGTTCAAAGTTTTTCCTCTTAATTATATTATAAATTGAAGATGCCAAGAAATTATATTCTTGGTTTAATTCTTTATCCAAATGTAAGCAAACAAAGTTTGTGTGTGAAGTAACTTCATGACTCGTATATAGAGGCCAGTGACTTCACATCACTTGCCTTAGTATTCCATAATTCCATGATGGGGTTGGATATTAGATTAGTGCATTGGATTGGAGACTGGCTATCTGATAGGTATCAACAAGTTGTGTATGGGGGTGCAATATCCAGGAAAAGGAAAGTCACTAGTGGAGTGCCTCAGGGATCTGTTTTAGGGCCATTACTATTTAACTTGTATATTAATGATATTGGCGAAGATTTGGATGGAGATATTCAGTTGTTTGCAGATGATGCAAAGTTGGGAAGAACCATAAAGAGTAGTGAAGATGTTGTGGCCTTGCAAGAAGACTTGAATAAATTGAGTGATTGGGCAAGCAAATGGGGGTGTGAGTTCAATGTTGCAAAATGTAAGGTTTTAAAATTTGGAAAACAAAGATGGGATGCAGAATTTATGCTTGGTAAGAATATATTGTTGGAAGTAGAGGAAATAAGAGATCTGGGAGTGATAGTGGATAAAGATCTAAAATTTAGGGGTCACATCGCCAAAATTGTGAAGACAACACAAAGACTTCTGGGAATGATGAGGAGGACACTGACGTGTAGAAGTAGGGAGATTCTTGTTCCATTGTATAAGGCTTTGATTAGGCCACACATGGACTATTGTGCCCAGATTTGGTCACCTGGTTTTCAGAAGGATGAGGAGATGTTGGAAAGGGTCCAAAGGCGACTGACTAAGGTAGTTTCTGACCTCTGGAATGTCGAGTATGAGGAAAGATTGAAAAGATGTAATTTGCAGAGACTAGTGGAGAGAAGGAAGAGGGGAGATATGATAGAGACCTACAAGTTGGTAAGGGGTTGCTATAGGATCAATGGTGGAGAAGTTCTACAGCGAATAGTGGGAGATCAGGGGAGAACCAGAGGTCATCCCTGGAAACTGTATAAAGAGGGTGTGAGTAGGGGAGTGAGAGGCAGGTTTTTTTCGTGCAGAGTTGTGAATGATTGGAATGCCTTGCCTGAGAGTGTGGTGTCTGCAAGGAGTTTGAATGTGTTTAAGACCCGGTATGATGAGATGTGTGTGAGATAAAAGGACCTCCTAGATGAGTCTTTGACTCCATGAGGTCTTGTTTAATAATAATAATAATAATAATAATAATAATGCAAAGCACACATCTCTACAGACATGTATAATGCTATGAATTATGGGAAGGGTCACTACCAGACTGGTTTTGACCTTTATTGTGGTCTCATCAGTGGGAACCAGACCCAGAAGTGATACCAAGGTTATATGCTTTGCATTATGGGATACTAAGGCAAGTAATGTGAAGCTTGAAAAAGTACATGTTTGGGAACTTCTCTTATCGGCAACATTATTGCAGTGTTGGGTTGGCTTTTTTGAATGGTGGGGCCAGTGTCCTTGGTGAATGTGGCAGTCTTGTTTAGTTAGGCTAGAAAATGTGTTTTTAAATTTAAATATAGTGTGGCTTTTTGTCTCAAATTGTGCTGCAGTTGTGCATTGGTTAGATACAAGTGTCCTTCGGTGGTGTTATTGTTTGGAACTGTGTTGTATATATTGTGTTTTCGCTGCCATTTGTTTCACTACTTCAACGTGTAAAGATGGCGCCCAACAAGAAATGTACGTCAGCAGTGCGCAGGACGTCTACTTCTACACGAAAGGCTGGCTCAGCGTTAGATTTTTCGCAGTGGATGCATTGCGGAAACTGCTACATGTATGCGCCGAAGAATGTGAAGGATCTGTGGTCGGTCTGACTAAATGAGAAGAACAAAAATGTCAACGTGTGTGAGAAGTGTCGGGATAGGCTGGAGCGTTTAGGAATGGAAGCTGACATTGGGATTGTAGCGGAAGAACTTCGGCGGGAGTTCATGAAAATGAAAAATGACCTTCTTCTGCATGAGGAATTGGAAGTGCTCAGTAAGGAGATACTGGAAGTTAAAACTGAGTTTAATGTGTTAAACAGAGAAATTAGGACTATAGAGATTACTTTAGCTGAAGTAACTAGAACAGGATTACATATGGGTGAGTTAGTGAATGATGCAGTAATAAATAGTATGGGAGTGATTGGGTGTCAACAAAATAAAATCACAAGAGACTAGAAGAAACGAGATGTCGTGAGAGTGGGGGGAAAGTAAAAGAGCGTTGAGTAATGAAACTGGGATAGTCATGCTGAATAGCATTGAAAATGAGTCCATGAGTGACGCTTGTGTGGACTTGAATGAAGTTAAGAGTGGTAAGATATATGGTGATTCTATGATTATGGGTATGGAGAGTGGTATGCATAAGGAGTGCTTGGCTGGTGGGACAATAGAAAGAGTAGCTTTAGCAATAAAGAGAGGGCATGAAGCAGACAAGATGATAGTTATGGTGGGTACAAATGACCTGAGTGGTGGTATAAATCGGGTAGGAAAAGATTTAAGAACATTGTTAGATATTGTGAAGAGGAAAAGTGTCAATGGGAGGATAGTGTGTGTTTGTGTGTGTGTGTGCTGCCTCGTTTTGACAATTATGAGTTACGTAGACAAGCGATGATAATGAATGATATGATTGCAAGAATGTGCAAAAAAAGAGGTCTGGAATTTGTTGATGTTTGGAGTGTGTTTGAAGGAAAAGACAGTTGTATGCTAGAGATGGGCTGCATCTGAACATGGAAGGACATAAGCGATTGAAGAAGTTACTGTTTTCTGAACAAGTTGAAGTAATTGGGCAGGGAAACTAATATTGAAAAGGTTGAGTGTAAGAGAGAGAAACTTTAGCACTGATTGTATATTTATTGATCCTTATTCGCAGAATAAATTGCAGAAGAGAGGTGATAAAAATCAGCATGGGACTACTGAAATTAGTGACTTATATATTAGTTCTAAAGCCGGTACAAGATCTAGAGGGAATCTGCAATTTTTGTATGCCAATGCAAGAAGCATTCGAAATAAGAGAGAATTTTTGGCATTAGTGCAATCTCACCAAAAGTTGTAGGCATTAGTGAAACTTTGCTGTCAGTAGAAGATGTGGTCACTGGAATTGAATGTGATGAGTACAGTATTTTCATATAGATGAGTACAAAGCTCAAGCTAGGAAGGTTACCAGCATATGAAGAAAAGCTAAATCAGATTATGAGAAGACCTTAGCCAAAGAGATCAAGGGTAATCCCAAAGAGTTCTTCCACTATGTGGCAAGTAAAAGGAAATGACTTCGGAAGGATAACTTTAGTGGGTGCTGATGGTATTGAGGTGACAAAATCAGATGTAATAGTCGAGTTACTGAGTGATCACTTTTCAAAAGTCTATCACCCAAGCGAGGATATCTCTGTACCTGTAGCAATAACTAATGTGAGAATTGAAGCTAAGAAATCAGAGGTATTGAATATATTGCAAAATTTAAATGCAAACACTGCTGTAGGCTTAGATGGAATATCAGCCCGGGTGTTGCGTGAATGTGCAAATGAATTGTCAAACCCTCTTACTTGGATATTTAATTTAAGTTTGAACTCTGGTATGGTGCCTAGGGAATGGAAGTTAGACAAAGTGGTTCCTTTGCATAAGGGTGGATCTAAAACTGTGGTAGTTAATTACAGACCAATCGCCATCTCAGGAGTAGTGGTAAAAGTATTGGAAAAGTTGGTTAAAGACAAAATTCAAGAATGGGTGGATCAAGATGGTGATCAAGGAGGTTGCTAAAGGGAGGTCGCTAAAGGGAGGTCGTGTTTTAGTAATCTACTTACTTATTACAATAAAGTGACTGCTTCCTTGGACAGAGGAGAAGGATACACAGTAATATACTTGGATTTCGCAAAAGCTTTTGATAGAGTGCCTCATGATAAGTTGACAGTCAAACTAGAGCAGATGGGGTTGGATATTAGATTAGTGCATTGGATTGGAGACTGGCTATCTGATAGGTATCAACAAGTTGTGTATGGGGGTGCAATATCCAGGAAAAGGAAAGTCACTAGTGGAGTGCCTCAGGGATCTGTTTTAGGGCCATTACTATTTAACTTGTATATTAATGATATTGGCGAAGATTTGGATGGAGATATTCAGTTGTTTGCAGATGATGCAAAGTTGGGACGAACCATAAAGAGTAGTGAAGATGTTGTGGCCTTGCAAGAAGACTTGAATAAATTGATTGATTGGGCAAGCAAATGGGGATGTGAGTTCAATGTTGCAAAATGTAAGGTTTTAAAATTTGGAAAACAAAGATGGGATGCAGAATTTATGCTTGGTAAGAATATATTGTTGGAAGTAGAGGAAATAAGAGATCTGGGAGTGATAGTGGATAAGGATCTAAAATTTAGGGGTCACATCGCCAAAATTGTGAAGACAACACAAAGACTTCTGGGAATGATGAGGAGGACACTGACGTGTAGAAGTAGGGAGATTCTTGTTCCATTGTATAAGGCTTTGATTAGGCCACACATGGACTATTGTGCCCAGATTTGGTCACCTGGTTTTCAGAAGGATGAAGAGATGTTGGAAAGGGTCCAAAGGCGACTGACTAAGGTAGTTTCTGACCTCTGGAATGTCGAGTATGAGGAAAGATTGAAAAGATGTAATTTGCAGAGACTAGTGGAGAGAAGGAAGAGGGGAGATATGATAGAGACCTACAAGTTGGTAAGGGGTTGCTATAGGATCAATGGTGGAGAAGTTCTACAGCGAATAGTGGGAGATCAGGGGAGAACCAGAGGTCATCCCTGGAAACTGTATAAAGAGGGTGTGAGTAGGGGAGTGAGAGGCAGGTTTTTTTTGTGCAGAGTTGTGAATGATTGGAATGCCTTGCCTGAGAGTGTGGTGTCTGCAAGGAGTTTGAATGTGTTTAAGACCCGGTATGATGAGATGTGTGTGAGATAAAAGGACCTCCTAGATGAGTCTTTGACTCCATGAGGTCTTGTTTAATAATAATAATAATAATAAGATATGATACTCTATAGAGGCCAACATGGTTTTGTTCAAGGTAGATCCTGCCTTAGCAATCTATTAACTTTTCATAATAGAATGACATCTGAGTTGGACAAAGGAACTGGCTACACAGCGGTACTTCTGGATTTTGCTAAGGCTTTTGACAGGATACCCCATGGAACATTGTTACGCAGATGGGAATGGATACTAAATTGGTGATATGGATAGGAGAATGGCTCAGGGAGAGATACCAGAAGGTAGTGTATGGAGGAGCTGAGTCCAGGATGAGGAAGGTGACCAGTGGTATGCCTCAGGGCTCTGTGATTGGGCCATTGTTGTTTAATTTGTATATAAATGATATAGAAAATGGCTTACGGGGAGATATTCAGTTGTTTGCTAATGATGCAAAGTTGGGTAGCACAATAAAAAATCAAGCTGATGTTGAAAGTTTGCAGGATCACTTAAATAAGCTGGTAGAATGGGCAAAAGGTAATGGATGTCAATTCAATGTGGAAAAGTGTAAAGGCATGCATTTTAAGATTAAAAGATTACCAGCTGTGTACTACATTGATGGAACAGTACTCCAAGAGATATGAAGCTAGGGACTTAGGGTTATTGGTAGATAGGGAGATGAAGTTCAGAGGACACATTGCTAAGGTGTCCAAGATTGCACATGGGATTACTTGGTTGTTGAGGAACACGCTGACATCCAGAGATAAAGAGGTTATTATTCCCCTTTATAAAGCATTGATACTTCCACATTTGGATTACTGTGCTCAGGTCTGGTCACCTGGATTCCTTGTAGATGAGGTGGCTGTGGAGAGGGTTCAGAGAAGAGTGACTAAGTTGGTGATGTAAAAAATGCTCCCTACATTGATAGATTGAGAGCTTGTGGATTGCAGAGGTTGGTTGATAGGCGGAGAAGAGGGGATATGATAGAAACATTTAAATTACTGAAAGGTTTTTATAGGATTGATGCAGGGGGAATGTTTCAGCTGTGTGATAGTAATGGAAGAACAAGAGGTCATCCCCTGGAAATTAAAGAAGAGTGTGGTTAACAAGGGTGTCAGAACAAGGTTTTTCGCCTGGAGGGTGGTGAATGAGTGGAATTCATTGCCTGACTTAGTTGTGAACTCTTCGTCTGTAAATGAATTCAAGAAGAGATATGACAGATATTGTTTTGCTAGTTTGGGTCTCCCGCGATGATCTACTCTCCATGGAGATACCCGTAATAATAATAAAAAAAAGTCATTGGCTTCTATATACGAGTTGCCCAGTCGTGACGTTACTTCATACACAAACTTTCCTTGCTGCTTACCCTGGATAATAGATTAAATCAAGAATATAATTTCTTGGCATCTAATTTATAATAAAATATAATTTATAGTATAACCAAGTGGAAGAATTTTCAACATCCATCACTAATCCAGAGTATTTTAGCAACATGTTGACACCTTTTGGCTACTTATGTATGGAAATATGACTTCTGCATTGAAAGTTTTTCCTCTTAATCATATTATAATTAAGAGAAGTAATACCTTGGTATTACTTCTGGGTCTGGCTTCCACTGATGCAGCTTTGTGCAGAAGTGGCTCTGAGATAGCAGTGGCTCCGCTCAGGGGTGGATTTCTGCCTGTCTCTGAGTGGGACCACTGCTGAGATTATGGCTCTGCTTGATGGTGGGGGTGAGCCTACCATTGGGCAGAGCCACTGCTGAGAGTTCCTCTCTATGGCAGGATGGGCCTGTCACTGAGTGGAACCACTGCTGAGTAACATTATCCTTCAGGTTGCTTGCACTTGCTGAGTTTAGAGTGATGGGGGGGGGGGGGGGGGGAACTGCCTGAGTGTTTGGAGATTTCCCTTCACTTATATAATGAAACCAGTCTGGGTAGTGACCCTTCCCATAATGCATAGTATTAAGGGAAGTATCATTCAGTGAAGAAATGAAGGCCATGGTTGCAGCTAATTAAATGGTATGTCATTTTTTTCAAGGGACACATGGTTAACATATGTGAACAGTATTGTTAAGGTAATTCCGATTTATGAAGTCATGTACAGATGGGGGGGGGGTTGTAAGTGCATATGAGATGTTGTTACTGACATCAGGATTGCTTGCATTAATAACTCATATTTGAGGATTGCATTCTGTTTCAAATTCTTAATGCTATCAATAGTTTTCCACCAAATTAATCTTTTTTTTTTTATCAGATCTTACGTTTTGATCTTTTAAGACATTACAAACTATTCATTTTGGTTAAAATTACTATATGTTAGAGTAAAATATAAATAGTGGTATAATCTTATACCCAAGCATAGGTATACTAAGGCAGTTGATGTGAAGTCAACAAACTATATTCAAGTAGACTAGTGGTGAAGTTACTTATAGTTATACCTGGGTATAGAATTAAAACAAGCACATAATTTCTTTAAGTTAAAGATACCAAGAAATTATATACTTCGTTTAATCCTTTATCCTATAATGCAAAGCACACCTCCATTGCGGACATGTATAACGCTGTGCATTATGGGAAAGGTCACTATCCAGACCGGTTTCTGTTTAAGTGCAGAATTACCTCTCCAAAAACTTGTACAATCACTCAGATCACCCAACAATGAGCGACCTGATTGATCATTTAACTCAGCGTTTCTGGCAGGCTCACCCCACCATCGAACAGAGCCATGATCTCAGCAGCGGCCCCACTCAGAGACAGGCAAAACCCTATTCCCAAGCAGAGCCGCTCATGTCCAGGGAAAGTACCGCCCCTTCTGTGCAAAAGCACATCCGTGAGAGTCAGACCCGGAAAAGCAATAGCCGAGCCTCAGTTAAGACTTCATTGGCTACAGCCTTGCCACAGTCAGTTCTACACAAAAGCACATCAGTGGGAGACAGACCCAGAGGTGATACCAAGGTTGAAGTAATGTAGTCAAATTTTTCTGAGTTGCCAAAAGGTGTCACACCTTATTATAATACTTTGGATTAGAGATAGATAGTTGTTGAAAGTTTTTCACTTTGTTATACTATAAATTAAAGATACCAAGAAATTACGTACTTGGTTTAATACTTTAGCCAAGTGTAAGCAAACAAAATTTGCACCTGAAGTATGTTCAGGATTGGGGCAACTTGTGATAAAGGTGGTATGACTTCACATCACTTGTCTTAGTATCTCATAATGCAAAGCACACCTCCATTGTGGACATGTATAATGCTATGTATTATGGGAAGGGTCACTATCCAGATAGGTTTCAACCTCTGACTTCCACTGAAGAGACCTCAATAAGGGGCGAAACCAGTCTGGGTAGTGACCCTTCCCATAATGCATAGCATTATACATGTCTGCAGTGGAGGTGTGCTTTGCATTATGGGATACTAAGGCAAATGATCTGAAGTCATACCACCTTTACCACGAGTTGTCCCAGTCCTGAAAATACTTCTGGAGCAAACTTTGTTTGCTTACACTTGGATAAAGGTTTAAACCAACTATATAATTTCTTGGTATCTTTAATTTATAGTATAACCAAGTGAAAAACTTTCAACAAAATTTCTTGTCAGATAATACATTTTAGCCAAGCAAAAAAATAAAAATAAAAATTTCCATAACTATCTCTGTCATCCAGAGTATTTAATAATGAGGTGATCTACTTTTTTTTTTCTACTTGAATGTGTATATATATGGAAAATATATTTCTTCTGCATTTATTTAATTCAGATATTGGTATCTTCCTAGGTCTGGCTCTTGATGACATTTTTATAAAGTTTATAGGGAAAGCTATCCTGGGGGGGGGAGTCTCTCCTGTTCTTTGGACAGAGCTGTAGGCCTTTGTGCACTGGCAGCTTTGTTTGGTGGTTGTGTATGTTCTGGGTTTCTGTTTGCTGCTGCATAGAGCTAAAGTTTGTGGCTGTACAGGACTGATGTTGAGCACGGTGTTTTGGATAGAGCTGAGATCAATTACATCTGATTTATACCCTTTTTTGTTGTTGTTGTTTGGATTAGGCATTTAGAAATCTGACTCCATGGAGTCAGAAGACTCTTTGCAGGTGGATCTGTTATTCACAAAATATCTATAACACCTCTCCTTAAACTCATTCACTGATGAAGTATTCTATCCATTACCACCTTCCAAGCAAAAAATATAATCTTAACACCTGAATGTAACATGCAATTAATCCCATATTGTTTTGCAAGAGGATATGGGTAGGAATTCAGAAGCAGTATGCAATTAAAAAATATGCATTTAACTCTAAATGCCTATACCTATCCCCCTTGTAAAAAAAAAAAATAATTAAAAAAAATGGAACTAATCACATGCTCCACATTACCTTTACCTACTCCTTTTTAACTGAATAAAAAACTTCAAGAAATTTGTGGTTTTTCTCTCCATTTAGAGGAAGCTGGAATTGTAAAGTTATATCCATGTTGTTTTTTTCTTGAAACTTTTGTTTCAGATTTAGTGTGTGCACGCGTGCATATACACAGTCTTGTCATACTGTTATAACTCCTGCTCATCCATGTTCTGTCCACAGAATTGCACGAGTCCATTTCTGTTAGTGGCACTGTGTGCAGCCAACATTTGCATGTTTAATTGTCGAGAGTTGTCTAACTGTAATAGCACTTCACAAAGCTGGAATGCAGATACCTGTTATTTTCAGCACACCAAAAACACTTCAGATCAGTAAAATGTTTGTGTATCAGACTATTAACCATTATAACGATACAGAAGATGTATCTGACCACCACAGAACAGGTCAACCATGCTGTGTTAGGATGCAACAGCTTGTGAGGGCTGTGAAAGCACTTCTTCACTATAATCTTGTGAGAATGCAGAAAGTGATGTCTTGAGAGGTGAACATTTTGCAGAGAATGATGACACATGTACTAACTGATCTCCTGGGGATGGGAGCCTATCGTCATTCTACTGGACACTGCCTAATACCACAACTCATGCAGCAGAAGATGATAAAATCAAAGGCACTTCTCTAGTGGTATGCGAACATATCTAGAAATATACCACAACTCATGCAGCAGAGGATGATAAAATCAAAGGCACTTCTCTAGTGGTATGCGAACATATCTAGAAATATCCTCTTTCCAGATGAGATTTTTACCATTGAAGAGTCATTTAACTGCCAAAGCAATCGAGTATATTCCCACACTCAGAGAGATCACCACCTCAGGTCAGTGATGGTTTGGTGGGAGTGATGTATCGAGGTATCCAAATAGCATTTCCTGCAGGAAAGAGGTCAAAACCTCTGCCAAAGTGTATCAAGATACCATGCTGGAACCTGTGGTATGGTCCCTGAACAATACATCGTTCCACTGTAGGCAGTGGCCCCACCAACAGGCTCAGTCCCTACCCACAAGGTGAGGAATATGCACAACCACATATCACCATTTGATTGGCTGTCTGAAAGTTCTGATTTGAATCGGACTTCAAAAGTGGAATGGAGTAGAGTGCCCTCCTGTGATGAGTCCTTGGAGGTGTTATGTAATAGTAAATTGTAGTTAGAGCTTTAAAGAGTAGCCTGCACAAAATGACACCCTACTATTGCCAGCCTGAAGGTGGATTTGGAGCAAGTAGTGGCAGTGTTTCCATTGGATGTGCATGCCACCATCAGTATGGGACTTTAGAGACTTAGGGCACCAGTGAAGGCAAAAAGGGGGGGACGTATCGAACATTGAATGCTGCTTATGCACATTACATTATACATGGGATTCGTATGTGCTAGAAAGCTGTTAATGATTTACTGATAGATTAAAGGTTTATGTGCCATTCAAGTTAAAGTTATAACAGTATTTATGGTTAGACTAGGTACACACACACACACACACTGATTTTATCTAGGTAGCTTTCACTAAGGAAATTTCCATTAAAAAAATCAATATGTGGTCTGGTTAGTGACCATTTCCTTAATGCAATGTACATGTCGAGAGAAGTATGCTTTGCATTATGGAATACTAAGGAAATTGATGTGAAACCAACAGCATCTATATATAAGTAAACTATTCACAGAGATACTTCACTTGCAAGCTTGGATTGCTTGCACTTAGTATAAGGTTAAAATAAAAATATAATTTAATGGCTGTTATTTCACATTCTGTTTTTTTATTATTATTATTATTATTACATGACACCTCCAGGGAGTCCAAAGACTCATCAAGGGAGGGCATCTACTCTACAACTGTTTCTCCACCACCCACTCAATCCACGAACTACAATGAACTGCAACTACACCAATGCCATCCACCGCCAACCACCACCACTAGTATTTTCCCAGACAATCACTAACATCCATGCCCATGGTGAGGTTCAAACCCACAGCCTTTTGGCTGGAGAGCGGATACACTAACCACTCAGCCAACCAGGTCGGCATTTCTTAACTAAAACTTTCAAATGCAGTAATTTTTCAGGATTTATAAATATTTCAGAAATACTACCTCCTAACTTGCTATTGAACTTGAGGGAAATGGACATTTAAGAACAGAAAGCTATAGAAATGGTTAGCTGATACCAATGAGTTGTATGTATTACAAAGAGGTTATGTATTACAAGGAGGTTATATCGTAGTGTGTAGTGTTCGTACAAGCTTCTGATAAGATAAGTATTATTTTCAGTTATTGTTGATAAAATTACTTAATATTGCGTAGTTTTGTTTGCCTTGCGTATTTTAGTGCGTCTGTTTGTGTGTTTTTGGTGTGTTATAACTTATAATTTGATAAAACACGTTGCAAATAAGTATGGCATCTGTACGAAGGAAAATGGCGGCCAGTAATGATGGTTCGCCATCTTTATCAAAGAACGGTAGTATACAAGAAATGAGTCAATGTACTAGCTGTGAAATGTACGCTTTGCGGAGTGCGGTCGGAGTGTGGATAGATGATAATAAAGGATTGAATGTGTGTAGAAAATGTAGGGAGAATGAGGAATTGAAGTGTATTTCGGATCATGAGTGTGATATTTTTGTCAAACTTCAGAATGAAGAAAATAGGGATATGACAAGAAACGGCAAGGTTGTACATGAGAATTGTGAGAGTGTGAATGTAGAAAGTGTGAATGATAGTATTAATGGTTTCTCAGAGAATAAAAAAGATGAGATAGATGCTTTGAGTGAGATCGCATTGTTGAATGGCACGATAGAAAGGGCAAAACAGCAGCTAGAGTGCATGAACAAAAGTCGACTGAATGAACCAACCAATAATAAAAGGTATGACAGGAAAAATAGACGTATGAATGTGAACATGAACAAAATGAAGGATAGAGTGCTGTATGGAGACTCGTTAGTACGAGGTGTGTTAGTAGAGGATTTGACAAAATCGTACCAACCTGGTGCGACCATAAAGGATGTAACTGAGTCTATTAGAGAGCAAAAGGAAAGGGTGAAAGAAATGATTGTTGTGGCAGGTACGAATGATTTGAAAGGAGATAAAATGATAATAAAATAATAGACCTGAATGAATTGTTTGAGGTAGCAAAAGAAAAGAGTGAGAGAGTTAGAATGATTAGTCTTTTGCCATGGTATGACAGTGAAATGTTTAAAAGGAGGGCCATAATTGCGAATGACTATGCGTGGGTTATGTATGACGAGTGGTGTGGAATTTGTGGACGTGTGGAGTGAGTTTGATGGGCGAAAGGATCTATATAAGATGGATGGCTTGCATTTGAATGGTTACGGTGTAAGAAGACTTGAGAAAGTGTTGCTGAATGTAGTGGATGTGCAAATTCAGGGAAACTAGATTTGTTAAGGGGGGGGGGGAGTAGATATACAGTCCTTAGGGAGGCAGTTGAATGTAAGAATGAATATAATATGCCAAAGCAAATAAGGACAACAAATCAGAGTGGGATAGTTAATATAAGGCATCAAGGTAGGGTTGGGGCTAATGGGGATCTTAAATTCATGTACACTAATACTAGGAGTATTAGGAACAAGAAGGAAGAGTTTTTGGCCATGGTTGGCACTTCCAGACCACAGGTTATTGGTATTAGTGAAACATGGCTGACTGTAGATGATATAGCTAGTGGGATTGAATGTGATGGGTATAGTGTGTTCAGGAATGACAGAGAGAATAAAATAGGGGGGAGGAGTATTGTTGATGATAGCTGATGAGCTACAGCCAAGGAGAATAGAAGTTGAATTGCAGGATAGAGAAAAGAGCACATTTGAGGCCATTTGGTGTGAGATTGTGGCTAGCAAAACTAAATATACAATTGGGTGCTGCTATAGACCAGGTGATGGAAAAGATGGTGGTGACAGTATGCACAAGCAAATAGAAGAAATGAGTGGAAGAAGGGTGATTATTATGGGAGATTTCAACTATGGTCGCATTGATTGGAGTGAGGAGAGGACACAAAGGAGGAAGGAATTGGATTTTATATGGTTATTAAGGGATAACTATCTGCGACAGCATGTAATGGAAAATACTAGGGGTCAGAGAGTGCTTGACCTAGTAATTACATCTGAGGATTTGGCTGTAACAAATATGACCACATTGCCACCAGTCGGTGAGAGTGATCATAGGGTTTTGACTTGGGAGGTAGCTAAAGGTGTAGAATTTTCAATTAAGACAGGGTACATGTGGAATTATCGGGCTGGAAAGTATGACAAGCTTAGGAGTTTGATTGGTTCAGTGCCATGGCATGTACAACTGCAAGGACTAGAAGTTGATAGTGCATGGGAGGTAGTTAAGAAGTGCTTGCATGAAGCAATGGCTGACTGTATACCTAGAGTCCGAATAATAAATCATGTAGGGGTTAAATGGATGAATAACACCATTAAGCTTGAGCTGCAAAAAAAGAAACAACTATGGAGGGAATTTAAGGAGAAAGGTGACTGGCAGGCACATGAACGGTATAAAGCGCAGGCCAGAAGGGTGACGAGTGTGGTAAGAAAAGCAAAAAAGGATTACGAAAGAACATTGGCCATGCAGGCTAAAGAGAATCCTAAACAGTTTTTTAGATATGTAGCAAGTAAAAGGAAAAATGTACATGGCAGAATGATTTTAAAGAATGCCAATGGTAGGGAAGTAACTGAATCAGTTGAGATAGTTGAGTTACTGAGTGAGCACTTTGCAAGAATATATCATCCAGGTGGTGACATTGCAGAAACGAATAAACCAGTAGATTATATGGGAATTGTGGTGAAAGAAGTGGAGGTGAGTAGTCATAACCTCAATGTCAATACATCTGTGGGATTGGATGGTATACCAGCTCGTGTTGTACGAGAAGCAGCTAAAGAATTGTCAGTACCATTGACCATTTTGTTTAATTTGAGTCTCGGGTCTGGGTTAGTCCCGAGCGGGTGGAAAGAGGGGAAAATAGTTCCACTGCATAAAGGTGGTTCCAAGACTGCTGTTGTAAATTACCGACCGATTAGCATATCAGGAATCATTGTCAAGGTCTTAGAGAAATTAGTCAAGAAAAGAATACAGGATTGGATAGATGAAAATGGGATATTGTATGGGGGACAACATGGTTTTGTGAAGGGTAGATCATGCCTCAGTAACTTGCTCACGTTTTATAACACAGTGATGGCTGAACTTGATAGGGGTAATGGGTTTTCAGTGATACTACTGGACCTTGCCAAGGCCTTTGACAGGATACCACATGGAACTCTAATCAGTAAACTGGAGCAGATGGGGATAGATATAGGGTTGGTGAAATGGATAGGAGGGTGGTTGAAGGAGAGATACCAGAGAGTGGTTTATTCAGGAGTGGAGTCTAAAAGACGTCTTGTGACTAGTGGAGTGCCGCAGGGCTCTGTTCTTGGACCACTGCTTTTCAATTTGTTCATCAATGATATTGGAAAGGATTTGAGAGGAAGTGTTCACTTGTTTGCTGATGATGCAAAGTTGGGTAGAGCAATTGTGAGTGCACAGGATGATTTGGATAGTTTGGAGGACTGGGCTAGGAAAAATGGATGTCAGTTTAATGTGGCAAAGTGTAAGGTTATGCACTTTGGGGTGAAAAGAATAGCAGCAGTATATCGCATTGGTGGAACCGTACTCCAGGAGATTGATGAGGCCAGGGATTTGAGAGTGTTGGTGGATAGGGAGTTGAAGTTTAGGGGGCACATTGCAAAAGTGACTAAAACAGCTCACCAAATCACTTGGCTTCTGAAAAATACTTTAACATGCAGAGACAAACAAGTTGTTGTTCCTCTGTATCGAGCCTTGATAAGACCCCATCTGGACTTCTGTGCCCAGTTATGGGCACCAGGGTTTCTTCGTGATGGGGAGGAAGTGGAGAGGGTCCAGAGACGAGTGAGCAAGATGATAGCAGGTCTGTGGAATGAACCTTATGAGAATAGGTTGAAGATTTGTGAGTTGCAGAAATTGGACGATAGGCAAAGGAGGGGTGATATGATTGAGACATTCAAATTACTGAAGGGTTTTTATAAGATTGATCCAGAAGATATTTTTGAAAATATGACTGGTGGTGGGAGGACTAGGGGCCATGCATGGAAGCTGGGCAAGAGCGTGGTTGACAAGGGTGTTAGAGCTAGGTTTTTTACTTGGAGAGTGGTGAATGAGTGGAATAAGCTTCCAGAGTCTGTTGTGGGTGCTACGACCATGAATGAGTTCAAGGCAAGGTATGATAGATACTGTGTGAATGTTGAATAGTTGTTCTTGACATGATGTTAGGTCCTCCCTCGATGAGTCTGTCGACTCCTTGGAGTTTCCCAGAACAATAATAATAATAATAAAGAATAGGAGAGGGAGGAAACTAAGTAGGGTACTGTATAGTTCTTGGACAACTGTGGAAAAATGTTGCAGGTATGCAGATAATGCAACATTGAGATGTAATAAGCAAAGTGTTCTGCTGTTGACATGAGTGGGATAACAAATCGATGCACTAAGTTTTGCATTCATGCAGAAGGAAATAATTGCATTTTATTATATTAGTGAACCCACACTATAACCTGTTAGGTACCAAGAGATGGAAGCACTTGTTTACCAGTCTCTTCATTGGTTCCTACTTATAATTAGTGATAGTCTTGTGCCCTATCTCTGATTGTAAGTTTCCAAAAGCTAGATAGGGTTAAAATGGCCTCGTCTACTCCCCTATAAGGTAATAAAAGATGTTAGCTGATTATAATACACATCATTGGGCAGTCAAAATTAAAGTATTGCTGTTTAACGCCTTGTGGATAGCCACACCAGTGAACCAATGAAACTGTAGAAATACATTGCATTCAAGAAATTCATGAAGATCGGACAATGAGGCATTCCATATAGCAAACGCATTATCCACATATCTGTATCAAATCGATGGTTTAAGTGTAAAAACGTCCACAACATGTTGTTAGAAATAGTCCATAAAGTTTATTTTATTTATTTCGTATGGTGATTCAATGGCTGTGAGCCCCCTTTACGGGGAGGTACAGCACCACTTCAATTCCCCCCCCCCCCCCATTTTTATCCGGGCTCAGGACTGGCATTTTTCTAAAAAAGTAATTTTAAAAACAAGTAATTCAGTTAGTGCTGTAGCATTCTTGTACATATTCAAATGCAACAATTAAATACTGTACAAACAGTAATGGAACTGGACTACAGAAAATGGATGAATTTCCTGTTTGTCAAAAATATACACCTGTTTGTCAATGTGTTGAAAACACACTTATGTTTTTCAACATTGTTATTTTTCCTCTTTATAAGGATTTAATAAGGCCACATCTGGATTATTGTCACCCTTGGAATGTTCCCTAAGAGGATAGTATAAATCTAATATTATACAACATCTATTCCTTCCCCTCTCTCTCTCTCTCTATATATATATACATATATATACATTCCCCCCCCCCCAAGCTCCTGTTTGATGCTATTCATTCATTTAACACCCACCTGACTTTTCTTCTAGACTCTGGGTATACATCTGATACTGTTTTTTCTCCAAAAAAAAATATATATATATATATATATTTTCTCAAGCTCCTTTTTGATGCTATTCATTCATTTAACACCCACCTAACTTTTCTTCTAGACTCTGGGTACGTATCTGATAGTGTTTTTTCTCAAAATACTTCTTGAGCATCTTCCATTGCTAGTGTCATCCCTTGGATTTTCTGATGCCATGGTACTACTCCAAAGAGATGCTGAAGTTTCTCATAATCACTTGCTCTGTAGTCCCAAGTATACTTTCCAAATAACTATATTATTATTATTATTATTATTATTATTATTATTATTATTATTATTATTATTTCCCAAGAACTCATGGAGTCAAAGACTCATCTGGGAGGTCCTTTTATCACACACACATCTCATCACACCGTGTCTTAAACACACTCAAACTCCTTGCAGACACCACACTCTCAGGCAAGGCATTCCAATCATTCACAACTCTGCATGAAAAAAACCTGCCTCTCACTCATCTACTCACACCCTCTTTATACAGTTTCCAGGGATGACCTCTGGTTCTTCCCTGATCTCCCACTATTCTCTGTAGAACTTCTCCACCATTGATCTTATAACAACTCCTTACCAATTTGTAGGTCTCTATCATATCCCCCCTCTTCCTTCTCTTCACCAGACTCTGCAAATTACATCTTCTCAATCTTTCCTCATACTCAACATTCCAGAGGTCAGAAACTACCTTAGTCAGTCGCCTTTGGACCCTTTCCAACATCTCTTCATCCTTCTGAAAACCCGGTGACCAAATCTGGGCACAATAGTCCATGTGTGGCCTAATCAAAGCCTTATACAATGGAACAAGAATCTCCCTACTTCTACACGTCAGTGTCCTCCGCATCATTCCCAGAAGTCTTTGTGTTGTCTTCACAATTTTGGCGATGTGTCCCCTAAATTTTAGATCCTTATCCACTTATCCACTATATATTTGTGCATTTTCCAAGTCAAGTCTAAATGACTCTTCTTTTCAGTCAGAGGCAAAGTGGCTGTCTCCTGGTTCTGAAGAAATAATCTCATGTTATCACCAGATCCAGCAATGCCAAAATCTGGGTCCCTCATCACAATCTGTTTTGAATAATTATCTTTCAATAGGTGCATAAATTCCATTTCCTGCCTAAACCATATGTTCTTTCCTCCTTTGAGTCCATGTCATTATATTTAATGCAGAAGAAACAGTGGAGTTGTTCAATGAACGCTTCATTGGAGTATTTCAACCTGGAGAAGTAAGTTTTAATGCTGGAGGGATAGAGCAGGTTCGAGGTTTAGAGGTGCTAGAGGAGAGTGCGTTCCAAATACTGAGTACTCTGGATGTCAGTAAAGCTGTCAGATTGGATGGTATTTTACCACAGGTATTGAGAGGATGTGCTAGAGCAGTGCTTCCCAAACTTCTGGATGTCAGGCCCCCCTTTGCAAAAATTAAAATATTTCACGGCCCCCCTCAAAAAAAAATCGTAATAGAGAGATATATTATTATAATATTTATTGTATTTATATTCAATACAAAACATGCACAGCGAATATTGCAAAAATCAAATGCAAATATTACATTTTTTGCCTCTTACCATTTGGTTCTGAAGATGATGCGGGCTGTTCTGGTAAAATATGAAATACTGTCCTTTTTTTTTTTTTTTGAGTCTGTTTCTGCTTCTTCTGATTGTTCATGGGAATTTTTTTTAATTTTTTATCAGCCACTTATCCATCTCAGGGTTAAATTTTTTAACGTAGAATCGATCAAATAATATCACCACTTACCGATACTGGCACACCACAGACTGATAACATGAAATTAGTGAATATTACCTGAACAAGGGAATCACCGGACCAGGAACATTTTTCCCTTTTGTGACTTTTCTCCCTTTACGGTAATTAAGCCTAACGTGAAACAGCAAAGGCAGGTTATTAAAACATGCATATGATTGGTGTGGCATTAACAAAAGATCGTGCAACCGAAAGATAAAAGCATAGCTGACAATTGAGTTGAAATGCTAACTCTCTTCAACCGAATTCCATATGTGAAACTGCCATAACATTCATTATATATATATATATTACTTAGTTTTAACACTTTTAGAAATTTTAACACGTTCGGTTGAATTTTATTGCTGCCTTGGGAAATCGAACTCATGCACATCTAATTAATAACAATAGCTTTTAGTTAGACTGTGTTTGTCCATGCAACATTTGGTTTTGTTTCAGTCTATATAGCATAGTTTCTGTATGAGGGGACATGTGATTCATTAATTAGTGTGTTTTTATCCCAGTTGTCTCTAATTGCACTATTTGTTGAGAAATATATTACACAGACTGCTCATACCTTATTCACTGGCATAATAAAAGTACTTGTTTTTATTGCCTCTGCAGTATAGTGCCTGTTAAGGAGGGTGTGTTGTTTACCACCGCAAGGGAGTTACTATCTCCCAACATGAACTTGTTTAAGCTTTTTTTCATGTGTGAAGTATATGCGAAACTTTTATTGGTAACAGAAAACTAGCTCGGATGACAGTGATAATATAAAACGAGTTTTGATATGTATATAATGTCAATATCAACAGTCCCTGATTACAAACGCGTGATGAAAGGGACAGGAAGATTTGGAGCTTCCTTGGAGAGCATTCGAAGTAAATACAATTAACCACTGCTTTGAAATGAAACATATGAATAAGCAATATTTACTAATATTCATTAAGCACCGAAATACGCAGGAAGCAAAGTTTGTGAACCAACACCAATGTGTGCATTTTTCCATTAAAATATAAAAAATAACAAAAAAGAAATAATAAAAGGTAAATACGTTTCTTTTAAAATAAAAAAATCTACTTAGTCTTAAAACATTTTAAATTTGTTTTCATTATTTCACGGCCCCCCCCTCAACAAAACCTACGGCCCCCAAGGGGGCCACGGCCCACAGTTTGGGAAGCGCTGTGCTAGAGAACTTGCAGCTCCGTTGTCCTGGCTTTTCAATGAAAGTCTGGCTATGGGAAAGGTACCCAAGGAATGGAAGGAAGGTAAGATAGTGCCACTGCATAAGGGCAGTAGCAGACTGGAAGTGTCTAATTACAGGCCAGTTTATGTTTCATCAGTAGCTGTTAAGATCTTGAAGAAATTAGTGAGGGGACCATATACAGCATTGAGCAGATGAGGGTAATGTTATCTGTGAGAGTCAACATGGATTTGTTAAGGGGCACTCTTGCTTTAGTAATATGATTGCCTTTTATAACAAAGTGACAAGAACAGTTGATGAAGGAATGTCATATACTGCTATTTTTTTTGGATTTTGCAAAGGCATTTGACAGGATGCCACATGATAAGCTGATATTTAAGTTGCAGCACATGGGTTTCGATGTCAGGTTACTCAACTGGATTCAGGATTGGCTGTCTGATAGGTATCAGAGAGTTGTGTATGGTGAGGCAATATCAAGGAGGCACAAGGTTACAAGTGGGGTCCCACAGGGTTCAGTACTGGGACCTGTATTGTTTAAACTTTATATCAATGACATTGTCAGTGTATTTCAGGGGGATATTCAGTTGTTTGCAGATGATGAGAAGCTGGGAAGGGCTATTAGTAATAGTACAGATGTGGCATCCTTGCAAGAGGATTTGAATAAACTAGACAGATGGGCAAATGAATGGGGGTATTCAATGCAGCAAAATGTAAAGTCTTGAGGTTTGGGATCCATCGATGGGAGGATGCATACTTGATTGGAGGAGGTAGGGGAGAGAGGAGATCTGGGGATGATGATTTATAGAAAACTGAAATTCAGAGAACACATTGCAAAGGTGGTGAAGGTAACCCAGAGGATTGCTGCAATACTGAGAAGGATGCTGACCTGCAGAGATAAAACAGTTATTGTTCCATTGTATACTAGACTACACTTAGACTATTGTTCTCAAATTTGGTCCCTAGGATTTGAAGGGGATAAATTAACTGTAGAAAGGGTATAGAGGCAGATAACAAAGATGGTTTCAGGACTGTATAATGCTAGTTATGAGGATTGGCTGAGGGAATGTTGACTGCTGAGTTTGGTAGATCTGGGGTGATCCACAGATGCTTATTGACTTGATGCATTTACAGATGTATAGCAGCAACCAATGATATATTTTGTGCTGTTGACCCCCATTTTACCCACTTTTACATTTTACATAACTTTATGCAAGACCATAAATTAGAGGTAAGACCTCATCCACACAAAGTTATGTTTCTATATATTTTTACAGATTGAGACTTTTATAAAAATGTCTGAAGGAATGAAAATGGAGATGTGATAGGGCATAAAATTGGTGAAGTGGTCTTTTGAGACAAGATATAGTATGGAAGATTTTTCAGTACATGTGGGATGGGAGGAGGGGGGGAGAGAGAGAGAGAGAGAGAGAGAGAGCAACAGTTGAGGAAGAGCAGACTGTTGAGAGGTAACTACCTCTCAGCAAACTGTTGAGAGGTAGTTACAGGGTTGACTCTGGGGAGTTCTTTCGCTTGGTGGTACAGCAGGAAGGAGCAATGACAAGGGGGCCATCCCTAGAAGTTATGAAAGGAAGCTGTGAGCAAGAGGGTGAGGAGCGATTTCTTTGCATGGAGGGTGGTTGAACTGTGGAATGCTTTCCCTGATAGAGTGGTGAGAGCAAAAACTGTCAGAGTTCAAGGATATGATAGACTTTGTGTTTCCTAGGAAGGACCACCCATGATGAGTCTTTTGACTCCATGGAGGCCTGCATAATAATAATAATAATTCTAGTCAATCCACAGATGCTTATTGACTTGATGCATTTACAGGCTTATAGCAGAAACCAATGATATATTTTGTCCTATTGACCCCCATTTTACCCACTTTTACATTTTACATCACTTTATGAAAGACCATAAATTGGAAGTAAGACCTCATCCACACAAAGCTGTGTTTCTATATATTTTTACAGATCCTGCTTAATAATGCTACTTATCATTTAAATCAGCTGGAATTTAAAACATCACCTGACCACTTTTCATGCACTGCTAATATCTTTCCCTTGCAGTTTCTGATTCATGAAAGCTCTCCTAACTGTTTATCATGTGAAAAGTGCATGATCACTCTCCTAATCAGAAGCAGAGCTACTACTCTTGCTCCTGTCATCAGATATTTTTATTATTATCATTAAACAAAGTATCTTCATGGAATCAGAAAACTTATCAAGGGGAACCTCTAATTATTCACATAATAGCTATTATACCTCTCCTTAAACTCATTCACTGTCAGGACACTCAAAATTTCCCCAGGCAATCCATTGCACATGTTCAACATTCTCTATACAAAAAATCTAGTCCACACTCCCTTACTAAACATACTCTTACACAACTTCCAGAGGTGATTCCTAGCTCTCTCTCTCTCTCTCTCTCTCTCTACTTGTCATATATTGGAAAATTACTTTTGTGTCAATCAAGAAACCCTTCAAGCATAGTAATATATAAGTTTTTATCATGTCCCTCTTTTCCACCTGTCAACTTGGTGATAATGCTATGGAATGTTTACTCATCTCTGGATCTTCTTTGCCACTTCCTGATCCCTAAGAAACTCTCAGGTGACTAAATCTGTTCACAGTAGCAAGATGCAGACATATGATAACATTTTAAAGAAGGATAATAACTTCTCTATTTTTACTTATCAATGTAATACATAGTGTGTAATCTTTTTGTCCCAAAGTGCAAAAATTCACATTTTGCAATATTATGTTGACAACCACTATCTCCTTTGCCCACAATGCTAATTTATTTAAGTCATTTACCTGCAGGATGTCTACATCACCTTTATCAACTATTTATTGCCCTCCCCACTTTTGCATCATCATCAGCTGACAACTGAATATATCACCTTAAATCATTCCCTATATCATTAATAATTGAACAGTAACGACTCCAGTACAGAGCAAGGCAATCTATTAGTCAGTGTAAGGTTACTTCAGTTGAATTTTCATGTCAGTAGTATTGTGAACAAGTAGAAAGGCACTGGTTTTAGCTATTATTCATATTGTAACTTATTTCATAGCATTAACTCACAATATCATATAAAAATAAAATAAACTAGGTAATTTATTAAGCTGCTGCTATTTTGCCAGATTTCAAACCAACATCATTGGTGCATAAAGGCATTTCTCACATACTATTACCATTTCTCAGGCATATCTGTGGAGTCGAAAGACACAGAAGGCATATAAAATGGTTGTATTCCCTTCCATTAGAGTTTGAATTGGTTTCACAATTACTTACTTGATTGTAGTACCTTGGGATTCTGTGATGTTTTATTATTTTTTATGCTCTGAGGATGTTGGTTTGGAATCCAATAAAATATTAGCAGTTTAATAAGTTACCTAATTTATTTTGTTCTTAATATGTTGTCAGATAATATTGTGAAACAGATTATAGCATGAATATCATGGATGGTTTGATGGAGATATAGTAACATGCTAGTAATGCAGTATAAGAAACAGTAAGAGATGTGAAGCTAGGAAGGGTTATTAGTAATAGTGCAAATGTGGCAGCCCTGCAAGAGGATTTGAATAAACTGGACAAATGGGCAAATGAATTGAGCATCAGTTTAATGCAGCAAAATGTAAAGTCTTGAAGTTTGGGATACATCGATCGGAGGCAGCATAATCTGTTGGAGGAGCTGTATTGAAGGAAATAGGGGAGACAAGAGATCTGGTGGTGATGATTGATAGAAACCTGAAATTCAGGGAACATATTGCAAAGGTGGTGAAGGTAACCCAGAGGATTGCTGCACTACTGAGGAGGATGCTGACTTGCAGAGATAAAAGAGTTGTCATTCCATTGTATAAAGCCCTGATCAAACCACACTTGGACTATTGTTCTCAAATTTGATCCACAGGATTTGAAGGGGCTAAATTAACTGTGGAAAGGGTACAGAGGTGGATAACAAAGATGGTTTCAGGACTATACAATGTTGGTTATGAGGATCAGCTGAGGGAATGTCGACTGCAGAGTTTGGTAGACAGAAGAAGGAGAGGTGATATGATTGAGACTTAAACTGTTGAGAGGTAGTTACAGGGTTGACACTGGGGATTCCTTTCGCTTGATGGAACAAGTGGAAGGAGTGAGGACAAGGGGGGTGCATCCCTGGAAGTTACAAAAGGAAGCTGTGAGCAAGAGGGTGAGGAGTGGTTTCTTTGTATGGAGGGTAGTTGAACTGTGGAATGCATTGCCTGATAGAGTGGTGAGAGCATGAACAGTCAATGAGTGGTATATGATAGACTATGTGTTTTCTGGGAAGGATCTCCCACGATGAGTCTTTTGACTCCATGGAGGCCTGACAAGATATTAAAGGCACTTTAGGAATATTTCCCAAGAGAAGGCAATGGTGGACAGAAAGTTGAGATTTGGGAGGGCTAGCAGGCCATGTTATAAAGCTTTGTTCCAAATCACATCTGAACTATTACACTCATCTAATCATCTGTTTTTATGAATGCATGGTGAGAGGATGACAAACAACTGATATCAGAAGTAGAATTTTAACTATGAGGACAGATTAGAGACGAGTTGCATTTTGTCAAACGTACTGAAAATGGAAATGTGATAGGGCATAAAATTGGTGAAGAGGTCTTTTGGGACAAGATATAGTACGGAAGATTTTTCAGAACATGTGGGATGGGAGGGGGGAGAGAGAGAGAGCAACAGTTGAGGAAGAGCAGATCAGCAAGTTCATGAGCAGTAGGAGTTACTCATGGCTAGTGAATGGAATGCCAGGGGGAGATGGTGAGTGCATCATCAGTGAATGAGTTTAAGGAGAGGTATGTGGATTGGTATTGACCTCCCAGAGTCAATCGGTACTCCAGGGAGTATCCAAATAATAATATTTTATCATTTTCTCACTATTAAAAAGTATTTCTCTCAATAATATATATTAAACAAAACACACATTTTTTCCTATTTATCATCTTTGGCAGAATTCCATAAACCTATTCTCATTCTGTATATTACTTCAATTAGCCATTTTTGGATCATTCTATCTCCTTATGAATCCCAAAATCCATGTAAGCAGATACACTGCTCAGAAGAAGTCAAGGACACCATAGTATAAGGAAGAAACAGCCTTTGTGCCTACCTTAATAAGATGTAAGACCTCCTATCACTGCAGTGACTGAGCAGGAAATGCCACTAAGTAGGAAACATTGCATTGTCAGGAATGTTCAAATACCTCTTGAAGTCCAATGTTCATAGCGCCACAAAAAGAGATCTGAGGCCAAAGTGGAAAAAAACGACTATACCATCACATTGCCACCTCTGAATTTCATAGTTGAGGTTATGCATTCTGTCTGGTAAGAGACGTTCAGAGGGCATCTGCCACACTCACATCCATCCACCTATTTATTAGAAGATGTAGCGTGATTCATTGCTCTATAGCACAGTTTTCCAAGCTTCCATATCCCACTGTACACACTCTTTGCACCACTGAAGATGACTCTACATCAGGGGTCTACAACCTTTCAGACAGTATGGGCCACATTAAAAATTTCAATGAAGCCTGGGGATGCAGTATTCAGAATTGTAAGATGCTTTCCAGATTCACAAGGAACGCTGTGCATTTGATACATTACATAAAATCCTATAAAAATAAACAAGCTCAGCTTTAAGAGTGTAGATAGGAGTCGGGTTCATGATAAGGAAATACAATCAATACTTGATAAATGATAATTTAATGAAGAAAAGATTAATTTTTTACAATGCCAATGGGCAACTTTGCAATGTTTTTCCTTGACCAGCTTGTCGATGTTGGCATCAATATTGGAAGTCGCTACGCACAGAGTATTCTCAAGATGTTGGTCCGTAATCTGAGTTTTTGTCATGAACTTCGCATGCTTCATTCTGGAGAAGAACTGCTCACATAAGTATGTGCTTCCAAACAAAGTGCACATCTTCAAAGTATGTTGGCAAAGATTAGGGAATGCATCATCAGAAATGTAGTCTTTGTAAAATGTAAGCAAGGGCACATTGAATAATTTTTCTCTCAAAGAAGAGTTGTTTTGGAGTTCAAGCAGCTCCATTTCTTCAACCTCACTTCGCAACATGGCTAATTTTGTAGCGTATTCATCAAGTGACAAGCTGTTGGACTCAGCGAGAAGCTGAAAATGAGTTGTCTTTATTTGTGAGTTGTGCCTCCCAAAGTTTGAGCTTGTCCACAAAAGCTTTGATGTGATCAAACAGAGTTTGCACCAGTTGATCTTTGGATTGTAGCCACGTATTTAGGTCATTCATATGCAACAAGATGTCGGTCACAAAGGCAAAGTCTGTCATCCACTTCGGATCGTTAAATTCCGCAATTGGATTCTCCTTGGTTTGCATGAACTGCTGCATTTTGCTCCTTAAGTCAAAGACTCTTTTAAGAACCTTCCCTCTGCTCAACCAACGCACATCACTATAATAAACCACACTGCCGTGATCTGCTTCGCGCTCTTTGGTCAAAAACTCTTGGAATTAATGATGATTCAATCCTCTTGCCCTAATAATGTTGACGACAAACACAATAGCTTTCACGACATTCTCAAATCCAATAGTTTTTGTGCACAAATTCTCCTGGTGAATTAAACAATGGTAATGGACAAAATCTTTTCTTTCTAGTTCCGGTTCTTTCCGTAGCAGCACAACAAACCCTTCGTTATTTCCTACCATAGCAGGGGCACCATCAGTTACCACACCCTCGAGGTTGGATAAGCTGAGGTCAAAACACTGGAGCGTTTTCTTGGCAGCTTCAGGAATATCAGTGCCTTTCATCGTTCCCTTCATAGGTACGAGTGCTAGTAGTTCTTCTGTCACAATGAACTGTTGATCAATGCCACGGACAAAGATAGCCAGTTGTGCTATCTTTGAATATGACATAAATTCGGACGGCCATTTTTTTAAAGTTCCTTCAATGTCATTGGCAAGTTCTTTGACATGTCGTGCTACAGTTACCCAGACAAACTCGGATTTTTAAACACCTTCTTATTATTTGGGCATAGAATATCTCCAGTAGCGATGAGACACTCTTTCACAAAACTCGCCATCCAAGAAGGCTTCTGATTTTTTAGCAATTTTTTCAGCTATTACATAACTTACTTTGACGCATGCTTCGCTCTCTTCCCTCCACCTTTTAAATGTACCCTGCTGGCATTTTAAATCAATTTGGAGACGGTTCCCTTTGTCCACACGAAGGTGCCCTTGAAGATGATCGAAATTGGAAGATGAACCCAAAAAATTATCCAAAATGGCCGTATAAGTTATTATCCATTGAATATGTTTCACACTAATGAAAAAAACCTGGCAATATAAAACCACAATAGGCTATGGCTGACACGACGAACCTGTGTGTGCTTATACACAAATATCACATTGTTCAGGATGAGATCCTCTTTGTATTTATATAAAAATAACGAAGTGTCAAGAACCTCGAGATGTATCTGGAAAGCACTAGACAGTGCACTCGAACGAACTACTGCTTCAGCCATCTACCTGCGACGTTAGTACTAGTACTTAAGTACCGCTTGGCACTGGTACATGACTGAAGAAGAAGCATGTCTATTTAATATTTATTTTTATAGAATTTTATGTAAAGTATCAAATGCACAGCATTCCTTGTGAATCTGGAAAGCATCTTACAATTCTAAATACCACAATATAGCTTAGTGGCCCACGGGCTTCATTGAAATTATTTTTTATTTAATTGCATTTTAATGTTAAGTAGTTATTTTTTCAAAATGGCCGGCAAGCCATGGGAAAGAGCTCTGCGGGCCACAGGTGGTCCATGGGCCATGCGTTGAAGACCCCTGCTCTACATGTTGGTTGAGGTAATGTGGGACTTGCATATTGCAGTATCAGCCTAGACACCCATGTTGTGAGCATCAGTTCTGAATGTTTTGTGCAGATTTGTGTTCCAGTCAATGTCCAGAACTCCACATTCGACGTGTTGGCTAACAAATGGCAGTTTTCACATATTATCCTGAATCACCCTATAGTCATGTTTGGAGAGTATCTTAGGTTGTCCACTGCAGGTAGCACTTGCAGTTGAACTCTATGCACTTCCATCTCAGTAACTGTTGAACTGATATGGCCCCAGGGGTGAATTCTCCGTGCTTGCTGCACAAGCTCATTAATTGTGAAAGAAGTAATATTTATTTGTTAATAAATGCAAACATTTATAAGCATTCAATTTAGGCTTTTATTTTTGTAGACAGAAGACATCTTAAGCTTGCGAGGCAATAATTGAGCTTTGCATTGTGTATCGAAGGCCGATGCTTGCTCGTCTAGTCTAAAGCTACCTTGGCTTGCTGAGTTGTAGGAGCTTTCAGGTTCTCGCAGCAGCACTGTGATTTCATGCGCGTCTCATGCTTAAACACAGGCCATTCACAGTTAACGTAGCTCTAGCCAGCCTTTACAAGTGTGCATGTTGCTTGGGAAAATTAAGTTAGAACCAACTTTTTATGACGATGTTATTGACCAGTTCATAAAGAAGAACCGTACGGTAGAATTTGTATTCAAGTAGCTAAATTGAAAAAGATAGAATATCATTTGTAAAATAAATGTTGTATTTGTATGATTAAATGTATATAAATTTCTAAATATATAGTTTTAAATGGTCAGTAATTCATTATTCTACTAATTGGACTTCAATCACACCTCTCACTCCCTGAATGATAACAAGAGCAAGCGTGAATTTTCAAGACCAGCATTCGCTAGATGGCCCAATGTGTCAACAATTTGCTGAACAGATAGGCCTGCAACATAGCATTCTATCACAACTCATCTTTCAAACTCTGTCAGGTCCATTCAGGGACTAAATATTTTGTGGCCTCCCATGTATGATTCTGTATCATATTCTGTCAATTTATGCAGCTACAAACACGAGACTCGTTACATGATACGATGCACCTTGCTCATGGGGGGGGGGGGGTCTATTGACTTCTTTCCAAGCAGTGTATATGCATAATATGTGTCCAGATGTGGTCCGATCAAGGCCTTATAAAAAAAAAAATACTTCATTATTCTTGTCAGTGTCCTCATTATTACAGTAATCTTCCATGCTGCCTTTACAAATTTGTGATGTGTAACTGAATTCACTAGCTGTTAATTCAGGAGTCAGTAGGTTCTTTTTATGCTTACGCCCTAGCCTATACATGGGGCTAAATGTTTTTTGGCTTCCTGTGTATGATTCTGATATTAACTCCTCTACTGATTTGTCCATGTTCCAGTCTGTTTAAATTTGCTCTCAAAGAGATTGCATAACTTGCCATATTTGTGACCAACCGTATCTCTCACTACAAACTATTTACATATGAGTTAAACAATAGTGGTCCAAAAAAAATATATATGTGTGTGTGTGTGTGCACAGACACTAACACAAAGCAAATGAGGCTGAATAAAGGAAACTGAAGTCAGTCCTAGAGTCCTAAACATGCTCCCCCCCGTGGGCTAAATTGGGTTGTCTTGGCTGTTGGGCTAATGTTCTTACAAATGCAAACTTCCCAAATTTGTTGAAATTTGGGAAGTTTTTCAGAGCTGAGGCTGATTCCTGGAATAATCTTTCATACTCGTACTTGCTGCAGTATAATATAATAAAGTGGCCTTCTTCCAGCATATTCTGTGCTGGCTGTCCACCGGTAAGCATGCAGGTGAACAGTACAAAGCACAGCCAGAAGTATAACCAGTGTAGTAAGAAAGGCAAAAGCAGAATATGAAAGGAAGTTAGCAGTACAGGCCAAAGATAATCCCAGAATTCTTTCAGTATGCTGCAAGCAAAAGGAAGAATGTTTATGGCAGAATGATTTTAATGAATGCCGATGGTAGGGAAGTAACTGAATCAGACGAAATAGTAGAATTACTAAGTGAACACTTTGCAAGAGTATATCATCCAGGTGGAGATATTGCGGTAACGAGAGAGGTAAAGGCTTATGTGAAACTGTGGTAAATGAACTAGAGGTGCACAGCATTATTACAGAACCTTGATATGAATACAGCTATGGGATTAGATGGTATTCCAGCTCAAGCTTTACAATATGCTAAGGAACTGGCAGTTCCTTCGACCACATTGTTTATCTAAGTTTTGGCTTTAGGTTAGTCCCCAAGGGGGTGGAAAGATGGAAAAATAGTTCCATTACATAAAGGAGGCTCCAAGACTGATGCAACAAATTACCAACTGATCAGCATATCAGGAGTCGTAATCAAGGTACTGGAGAAGTTGGTTGAGAGCAAACTACAGAAATGGATAGGCAGAAAGAGGATACTATATGGTGACAACATAGTTTGGTGAAGGGTTGGTCATGTCTCAGTAACTTGCTCACGTTTTTTAATACAGTGATAGCTGAGTTGGATAAAGGTAATGGGTTTACAATGATACTGTTGGACTTTGCAAAGGCATTTGACAGGATACCACATGGAATTTTAATTAATAAATTAAAATTCCATGTGGTATTTTATTTAATTAATTTAGTGAAGTGGATAAGGGGCAGTTGATGGAGAGATATCAGAGAGTGGTTTATTCAGGAGTAGAGTCCAATAGAAAGCCTGTGACTAGTGGTGTGCAAGAGGGCTCTGTTCTTTGGCTGCTACTATTTAATTTGTACATTAATGATATAGGCAAAGATCTGAGAGGAACTATTCAGTTGTTTGCTGATGATGCAAAATTGGGTTGAGTAATAGTTAATAAAGATGGTGTTAAAATTCTGCAGTTAATAAAGATGGTGTTAAAAATATGATGCTGCATGAATATTGGATAGTGTTTGGCATGATGTTTAAGGCCTCCCTTGATGAGTCTTAAGGACCCCATAATAATAATAATAATGTGGCCTGACTAATGCCTTACACAGTAGCAATAACCATCTCCTTATCCCTACTTGTCGGTGCTCCTTACATGGAAAGCTAATCTACAATCCACCTAACCGATCTGTTATCCATTCCCATCCTCTGCAATATGTACACTAACCTATCATGAGGTAATCTTATCAAATGCATTTGCAACATCCAAGTATCACTGTATATATGAATCTCACTTATCCAGTACATTCATTCAAGACCTCACTTTTATCCATGTTGACATTATTGAAGAAGCCTATTTGATTGTTAATACTAATGCTAATAAAACTCAATTGTAAGACACACAATTAACTGCCTATGAAATAAAGATTTAACATAGCTCACTAATATTTTGTGATGAGTATCACATCATCAGAGTGAAACATACAACTAGCTACTGAAGTTACATGAAGCAAGAAAGATATGAACCATGTTTACAAAGTTTTTTGTTCTGCCATTCTCTGGCAAGTCACGTAGGCACTATTAGGACCATGGGACGCAAGTCCATGCTTTATGCTTTTTATCCTCGGGTATTGATATGTATGTATATATATATATACAGGGTGTTCGGGATAAATTTGACAGTTTCGTAAGGAAAAAGAAAATCTTCTTTGTATCTATTAAATTTAATGAATTGACAAAAAAACATTACAGGCAGAGTTAATTACAATACTATCAACAAGATTTACTCAAAATAACCACCATTAGCATCGATCACAGCTTCAATTCTGCTTCGGAACCTCGAACAAGCTGATGCTACAGTCTCCCTGGGAAGGGCCGCAAAAACTGTTTTAATTTTATCCATTAACTGGGCTTTTGTATTACTGGAAGTGCGATTGGTGTCTTTTTCAACTGCGCCCCATACAAAATAATCCATGGGGTTAAGGTCTGGGGAGTTTGGAGGCCAAACATTTGGACTGGTGAAGTCGTAGAAATTTTCAGACAACCATTTTTGACTTTTCCCAGAGGTGTGGCAAGGGGCCGAATCCTGCTGCCATACATACGGCCTACCATTGGCTACCCTTGTTATCCAGGGCTTGACTACAGTTAGCAACTCCACGAACAAAGCCCGAATTCCAATGCCAGGGTTCTTCAACACCTGTTCCTGCAGATTTGCGAGGAATTCTGCTGTACGAACGCAATCAGATCGTCTGCTAGGGATCTTTCTTCTTGCTACATCCTCGTAGTCACCATTGCAAGTCTCTAGTTCATGCCTGATTGTTTTTACTGTATTCAGGGAGCATTGGGCAGCAGTCGTAATATCCTTATTTTGATGGCGGGCACGAATCATCATGATACAAGTTATTCTCTTCCACGATTCAGGTGGGTTCCAGCTATCCATCCTTTCTGACATCTTGTATATGAATGAAGAAGGGTCCAAACTTTTAAATGAAGAGAAGTGTGTGTTAATACATGTAACTTACGGAAAAATATAATTAATTATAAATATGTCAAATTTATCCCGAACACCCTGTATATATATATATGCTTATGCTTTTTATCCTCGAGTATTGATATGTATATATATATATTTATCCTCCAACACACACATTCTTGATTGCATTTCTCTCAAATCTTTCTACTACTATTCTGTCACTGATTACTCATTTGACAATGGTTTAAATTATTCCTGACATGTCGAACCTCTTTATCTTCAGCTTTTAAATTTGCCAACATTGTTGCTCTAATTGAAACTTCATTTCATTCAAGTTTATATCTTATTTAATGTTGAATACTTCATCCTTTCCCTAGCCTAAATATATTGCAGTTTTTCAGAAATATCTACTTTAGTTTTCTTCCTCAGAGTTATACTAACTTATGTTGATATTGTTCTAGTAACTGATCTTTGGTAAGGTTTCTCCTGAAAATAGCAAAAGCTTTAATTGATTTGTCACTTTACCTGCCATGACATTTTATCATGTTGTACTACCACTACACTTTTATCGCTTTAACCAAATTGTCCAGCCAATCCGAAATTGTGCGTGCGTCTTTTAGTATTCATGTTGTTACCTGGTCTCTATTAGTATTACCATTTTTGAAGTAATGTATTAGAAATCCACAGATTTATTAAACTGGAGAGAAGACACAAAAAAATATTCATTACTAATAATTTTCATCTCTCTCTTATTCTGAGCTCCACCAGAGCAAATATGACATAATGACCATTTAGAACAAAAATTACTCTTGCTTGTGCAAAACACCTGTTGTGATCATTAAATATTTCCATTATCTGCTGTGACTACTTTGCCACCATCTACTCAAGCCAATCTTCCATAATCATTTATTCTCTTATTGTCTAATGATCTCATGATGACAGAATTTTCAATTTTTTTTTTTATACCTTTGCTTGTTTTCCAATTTTTCCTTCATTGTCTACCATTCTTTTGGCTCCCTATTCAAAAAATCACTCCTTTTTTTTATCACCATAAAACAATCTCTCTTATACAAGTTTTTCTTCTGTCTGATTAATATATATTCAGTAAGAAAGGATAGAACAGGGAAATTTATTCTGAAATAAAAATTGATTGGTTTTCTGAAAAAACAGTTGCTTTGAGTTTATCCTTAAGGTAATTTTTCTTTTTCACAGTTTATAGTCAAGGTCTGATATTCTGAAATAAAGAGGACTAAGTTTAAAATCTGAAGAACTATACAGAGTTACAGACTAGTATAAAAATAGTGATCAGCAAATCAGTAAGCAATACTCTCTGATAACTTGATCTTGGTGGTGCCACAGATTCTGGTCTCATGCCAGCAGCTGCTGATCATTCATTATAATAGCATAGAAAGAGAAGGAATGCCTTCTGTATGCAATCAAAAAAAAAAAAAAAAAAATCATGCAATATGAAATTTTCAACATTCACTGAAATTTTCTCATGAAAAATCAAAAATTAAATGCTAAATAGAAAAGAGATGGAGATATAAAATGGAATTGGATTATACAAAAGTGGATGAACAAGACATGGCTATCACTGAATTTTATAGGTTTAAGGTACAACATAAGATGTTTGGTCTCCATAAATTCTTCACAATGAATACTGACCACCATGTAACCTTAAAAGAAAAAGTTCTTATTGAGTGATACTGCCCATGATGTCTTATTGATTCATGAAATGTCTTTTAACATGCATTAGAAAGCTCATTTAAATTATTTGAATAGCATATCAGTATTAGGTTATCATTTACCGATTCAGTTTGATTTTTAGTGATTTCACTTATTCATTTCATTTAGTGATAGTGAAATCAATACCATCTTTCATCCTTGATTTCAAAATGTCATTTTGGAGGCATCATATAATAGTAATAATAATATATAATATAATAATCACATGCAACTTTAATCCATGTGTGTGTGTGTCCAAACTGGCTATGTGGTTCAACAGATAATTATTTTATGGATAGCTTTTATTTAATCTCTTGTGGCCCCCCCCGAGTTTTCTCACACTTTTTCCAAAGTTTCATTATTCTGAATTTTTTTTTAAATTACTCTTACCACTTTTAATTTTTAAAATGGCTGTTTAAAAAAAAAATTTTTTTTCTGTTCTTATCTCACATGATCATTCTCCAGAATGATTTTTAGACACCTCCCAAGTTTCTGAATAATGTTTTACAATGCAGTTTCAGATAAAAAGCAAACAAGAGTAATAAAATATCATAATTTATTGGCATCAGATTACAATGAAAGCAATATTAAAACAATATTAAAATCATACCATTTGCAAAAAAAAAAAAAATCTTTAAATCCAAATATTTTTAATAACTGAGTATATGTCTTAAATAATACAAGTTAGATAATTTCAATTATACATAATTAGGCTTTAAATTATAAAATTTATTATATCTATGGAAAATATCACAAAACCGGTTTAATTCTTAATTTCTTCATGGTCTGTGAAAGAATATTTATATGACAAGCCATTAAGACTGATTAACAATGAAATCTCATATTACAAAGGGAATAATTTTATACTTAAAAAAATGCTTCAAGTATTAAAACTTGCATTTAGAATTACCTATCTCTAAACAAAAGAGATTTAATACACTATATATTTTTTGAAAGATAATATTTTAATATTTTATATATATATAATATTTTAATATTTTATATATATATACATATATATGCTGCTGCTGGCATGCCATATATTTCGGTAGCATAGCATCACTGTAGAGCAGTCAGAAGGTGACATGTGCTTTTGGTTGGAATGACAAATTTATATCCTCTGCATCTGAGGGAACCTTTGTATGAGCTTTTCAAATGAAGGCAAATAAACCAGTCTCAAATAGAGACAAAATCCTACAATACAGCTCACAGTACAAACAGCATGTCATTTTATAATAACAGCATGTTATTTAGCATGTCATAACAGCTTCTCAGAATATGAAAAAAAACATTAAGCCAGAAATTCAATGTGGTGAAATCCACATTTCTGTCAGTGAAATAAATAATAAAGTGGAGTTACTGCCTATATACCATTTATTTATTTTTTTGGAATATTATCAAAATATTACACTAAAGATGATACAGCATCAGTAGAATTAGTTTTCAAGATTCTTCTTAACTAATGTAAAAAAAAAAAAAAAATGAAGCTCAGTGTGCAGTACGTACATAACTATTTAACATGATATTCTTGGAATTACCTGTCTCTCTCAAAACTTCAAATCAGTAGCAGTTTTCATATACACATGCTATCACACCACTATGACCATTAGCATGTTTTTCAATTATTTTGCATTAGTGTTTGTAAAGCCTTGAACACTATGTACTGGCTAATAAAAAAAATATAAAACACATACAAATAATTTCTCACAGATTGTTTCCACTGAAAATTTTAAGAGATAAAAATATTAATGCATAGAGAAAACAAGATTATTATTTATTTTTTGAAATTGCAGTCCTGATTTACCATGATGTATGTTTTTTTTTTATCTCTATCAAATACACTTCAGTATTAAAACAGACCAGTTGTCAAATATATAAATTATTACATGTTTTTAATGAAATATTTCACTGTAACTCTATTTTGAACTCCCATAAAATATTTGTCAATGTTCACTTTGGAAATGAATAAAACATCTGGGCAGATCTAAATAGAGGCCATCTCAAAGTATTCAAAGGAATAATAAATGAAAATGATATAGTGGGAAAAGGCTCAAAACCAATGATTGTATTCTTTTAACTCACATTAGTGAGAAATCACTCTTCCCTCCCCCCAAAAAGTTTTTTATTATTATTAATTTCTGTTTTTTTACTAACAGAAACTGAATTGTACATATATTTACACCTAATAAAACTGCCAATTTCAATTTCATTTACAGTAAGAAAACATATTATTCTTGATTTATTTTCTCTATTTCATCAACATCTTCAGCATCTAGTCTATGAATTTTTCTTCCAAAATGGTCTTCAATTTCTTTCAGAATGCCATAGCTTCTGTTATCAACCATGTTGATGGCTATGCCACATTTTCCAAAACGGCCAGTACGACCAATTCGGTGTAAATAAGTTTCACAATCTGCTCGTCCATTTAAGTCTATTGGAAGGTCAAAATTAATTACAAGTGTTACTTGCTCAACATCAATACCTCTAGATAATACATTGGTAGTAATGAGAACCTTTTCTTTCCCATCTCTAAATCTATTTAAAACACAAATTCGTTGTTCTACAGTTAATTCTCCAGACAACATTGCCACAGCATGACCTTCCCTTGTCATCTTATCTGACAACCAAGATGCAGTTTTTCGTGTATGGCAAAAGATTATGGCTTGTCCTATAGATATCACACCATATATATTACACAAAGCACTGAATTTTTCATCCACATTACGGCATATAACATAATACTGTTTAATATTATCTAAACTTTCTTCTTCTCTTTTCAATCGAAAAATTACAGGGTTTGGGACAATTGCTTCTGCAAATTCCATCACCTCAGTGGTGTAGGTAGCAGAAAATAACAGAACAGTACAGCTTTTTGATAGCTGCTTGTGTATACGGATTGACTGATCCCTATGACCCTGAGTTGCAATCATTACGTCTGCTTCATCTAAAACAAACACCTTAATTTTTTTCACATCAAAAAAGCGAAAGCGTACAGCCCAATCGAAAACTTTACCTGGAGTGCCAATTATTACTTGTTCATGAATCCGCTCGCCCCTCGGAATTTCTTCTCCCCTCACGGCAAACTTGAAACCAATTTCAGGGTTGTACTGTGCCATCAGTTTTGCTACGCATCCAGTCTGTTGTGCTAATTCAAAGGTTGGGGATAATATCAAAACTTGTGGAAACTTTTGGGCGGTATCAACTCTACTAAGGCCACCCAAAAGGAAAGCTGCTGTCTTTCCTGTTCCACTCTGTGACTGGGCAATAACATTAGTAGGTGGATCAGCAAGAAGAGATGGTAGCACAGTTTCCTGTATTTTGGATGGAGAGTTAAATCCCATGGCATAAAGGCCTTTCAATAGCTCCGGGGGCAAATTAAGTTCTTCAAATGTTTTGACTGAATACAAGGGTGAATTCGGATCCTTTCTTTGAACCTCCACAGAGTGATTCGTATGGACAAGATTTGACCTCAAAATTTTTCTCATTAAAGATATTTCAGCTGGATTAACATCTGGTTCACTTTCTCCTGTTTCTTCTGAAGGTGATGAAACAACATCATTAGTAGCGCTTTCAGGGACAACTGTAGCATTATCAGGAACTGTAGCATTTTCATTGCTCTCTATTTTTAAGTTTACTACCTTACTTGCAAGAGACTTTTCTTGTTCATCAGCAGAAATTCCCCAATCACCAGACATCGCTGTTATTGTTAATTAAATGTTTTCACGATCAACAAATTTTAACAAAAAGAAATTCACATTTGCCAAACTTATCAACGATGACACAACGTGTGACTTACGCTTGCAGTAAAAAGAAACGCCTGATTGTTCGACTGGAGCGACACCCACCGTGTGAACAAAAATTTTTATTTAACCCGATGGTAAATTAGCGCAGCAAAATATTAATATAAAATTAAATTATTTTTAAAAATAGCGAGTTAACACCAGATTATCAGTTTAAAATGATTTATCAGAGCAGAATTCCAATGGATGATTCCACCATTCACACAATACATACTGGGATTTATAATGGATATATCCGATGTCAGCAGAATTATATGCTCCTGTCTATGAATAAATATTGTAGAGACCTAGATTCGATTTTCGTCGTTACGAGAGGAATTTTTATATGGGCTTTTCATTTGAAGGCGAGTATAGAGACAGTAGGGTTTTTTCCTCCCTGAAACTTGGTTTTTTCATCACGAGCACAAGAAAATCTGCCTTCGGGAACACACGCAATTTAGAGACAAAAAACTAGTTGGATGGTGATGATGGGCAATAGGTGGCGTTGATGATAGTTGTGTGTAAAAGTAGATTTAAGAAGTAGGGGAGACGTGAGATGTGTGGCGGAGTGAAGTCGAGTACCGTCTCGATGAGTCCTTGGACTAGTTGTATCGATTTTTGAACTGTTATAATAGTTAAAGTTTAAGCTTCAGTTCTAGTAAAGTTCCAATAGAGTGGAAAGAGGGGGACATAATTCCACTGCATAAGGGGGACTCCAAGAGAGAATAGCAAAATTATGGAGGCTCATCAGATCTGTTTAAGAAGGAATAATCACCATGTCAATGTACTAATACTTTTGATGAATTACTTTTTACTGAAACTTTTGTAGATGTGACTTTAGTATGAGAAAGTAAAAGACTTAAAGCACATAAAATAGTGTTGTCTGCCTGCAGTTCTTTCTTTTATGGCATATTTCACGAAACTCTTGTAAACATCCAGTTGTTATTCTCAGATATAAAATACATGGATTTAAAAATGATAATAGATTTTATGTACAAGGGTGAAGTGATCATTTCGCAGAACCAACTTTCTATGCTGCTTAGTGCTGCTAAATGTTGAGATCTGTACAGAAGTTGCACAGCAGGATACTTCCAGTATTGATATTTAGGAGAAGAGTGAACATAGCTCAAGTAACCAGGCCTTGTTACTTGCTGAGGTGCAACCAAAAAAACACACCACAGAATTGCCACCGGTAATTAAGAAGAAAAGAGGAAGACCTCGGAGATATCTTCGTGGTTCTGACAGTAAAGACATGAAGACCAATATGCCATCAAAAGTAAATGAATTAGATAAACCAGAAGATACCAACAGGTCAATAAAGTCGTTCACAAGTGAAGGAAGGTTGGAAGTGTCAGGAACTGATTATCCATTAAATGAGATTTCTGTTTCTAAATCAAATATATATCCCGGCTCAACTCAGAACTCATTTCCATCTATACAGAGTTCAGTGTTGGTAAAAGGATCACTACAAAGTGAAGATATAATAATAGAAATTAAAGAATCACAGGCGGTTACAACATCTTTTGAAAGTTTGCTTTAAGATCCAATACTAACCCCAGTAATGAATATGATGCCTGTTATTATTACTGTTGAGTTAATTGAAACTCACTCAAATAACATAGAATCAGGGCCAAGTACAGATAGCCAAGTATTAGTTCAATGTTCTGTATCACCTGAATTATCTACTTCTTCTCAGGTTGCACAAAGTATGATAAAAGATATCGAACCTGGTGTATCACTCCAATTACTTGGAGCTGCAGTTTCACCTTTTGCCAGTTCTTCACATCAAGACAGTAGTTCCATGAGGATGATGATCATGGGCGCACCCAGGGAGGGGGCCAAGGGATCCTGCAACCCCACAAAAAAGAAAAAAAAACTAGAAAATTTTCCAAAAATCTTTTCCGAATTAAATTTTATTATTATTATTTTATTTATGTTGTGCCGTGTCTTTTATTTCTATACTATTTATGAATTAGCGGTCACTTGAGGTGAGAATACCCTCTGGCTCTCGGGAATCATGGCCATTTTGAACGAAAGGCAAACGATACTTCGAATGAAGTATTGCCCGAGCCGGGCCAGAGATCACGGATATCATGTATTGGTGATCACTGCAGATTCTCAGTCTTAGGTCGTATGCACTACGTAGTGTGTATTCTTAAATCATCTACTCCACTCGCCTCCCCTAAGATTAAATCATGAGTGCTCGCTCCCCCAACTCTAAGATTAAATCAAGAGTACTCGACCCCCTCCAAGATTAAATCCTGAGTGCGCCACTGTTGATGATGATGATGTCTTGGGATACATCCAGGCCTACTGCTGTTATGCAAAACATTCATAAAATACATGATCAGTAGCTTCCGCTACAAGATCAGATTATCACTCAGGAGAAGAAAATGAGTCAATTAATTATCCTTGGATATCCTCGTCAGAACATCAGTGTGAGGTCTGCTGTAAGATGCTGCACAACCAAAAATATCCAAAGACATAATATGAAGCTACATGAAAATGTCAGATAGGAATATATATTGAATGCGAATGTGAAAGCAGAGATGATGATGATGATGATGATGAGGCAAGAGATGAACGGCATGCGAAATGAAATGAAAAGAATTACAGACATACATGGAAGAGTAAAAAAGAGTAGAAGGAAAGATGGCCATGCGAGAGATATATCAATTGATTCGAGAGTGGTTCTCTATGGAGATTCCATTATTAGAGGCGGTGAACGAGAAGATGCATAAGGTTTGTTTTCCTGGTGGTAGAATGGAAAGGGTAATTGAAGCGTTGGACATGAGGAATAAAAGAGCACAACAGTTGGTGGTTGTAGCAGGAACAAATGATTTGGATGAGAACAAGGAAAATGCCAGATTGGATATAAGGAAATTATTAAGGAGAGTAAAAGTTAACAGTGTGGTAGGAAAGGTAGTCAGAGTGTTACCAACGTATTCATTGCATAACGTTTTCATGACTATGTTGCATAACGTAGTCATGAATTGAGGAGGCGGGCAAAGATTATGAATCATATGTTAGCGCGGTTATGTGAGGAGAATGGAGTACATTTTGTGAATGTGTGGAAGGAATTTGAGGGATGGATGGAATTGTATAAAGAAGATGGGCTACATATAAATGGTTTTGGTGTGAGTCGGCTGGAAAGATTGTTGCTGGCAGGAGAGGTGACTGTAGTGAATTGATCTGAGGTGGTGCTAGTTGATATGAAAGAGCAAAAAAGCAGGGTAGGGAGAGGTATTTGCTCACTTGCAAATGGGGAGGTGAATATTATGAATGAAGTAAATGAGAGAGTGGAGGTACAACACAAACAGGGAAACAAGGGGGGGGGGGGTCAGGGGACAGGGAGACACTTTATGAAACATGCGGATGCTGAATTCAGAGGTGAATTCATGAGCGGGAAAGCACAAATCGAGATGGCCGGGGATGGGTGGGGAGAGTTTAGGTGTGAAGAAAGTTGTAGAATTAGTGGTAATATAGAGGAAGTGAGGGGAAGGTACTGAAGAGTCACATCGTAGGAGTGACGTTCATAGAACGTTTAGAACCACTAATGATTTCTTATGTTTATTCGCTAATGCTAGAAGTATTTGAAATAAGGGGAACGAAATTGTTGCTTTGCTTGAGTCTATTCGCCCCTAGAATTGTTGATATAAGTTAGACGTGGTTAGATGATGATGACATCCTGACATGAATAGAGATGAACAGATATGATATTTTTCGTGAAGATATACAGAGAAGAAAGGAAGAAGGAGTACTGTTAATGGTAACAGATGAGTTGTGCCCATCTAAGGTGGATTTGCAAGGTGCAAATAGTGGCCACGGTTTTGAGGCACTATGGTGTGAGGTAGAAGTAAACAGGTTGAAATATTTAGTTGGTGTTGCTATAGACCTGGTAATATGAAGAGTAATGAGAAGGAAATGTATTGTCAAATTGGCCTAGCTAGAAAGAAACGAGTGATCATTATGAGTGACTTTAATAATGGTAATATAGATTGGAAGCAAGAGACTGCATCTGGGGTTAAAGAAAATTAATTTTTATTGTTTTTGAAAGACAATTACCTTAGGCAGCACGTAAAGGAGGGTACACGAGGATCAATCACAGGCGGTGACAACATCTTTTGACAGTTTGCTTTAAGATCCAATGTTAACCCCAGTAATGAATATGATGCCTGTTATTATTACTGTTGAGTTAATTGAAACTCATTCAAATGACATAGAATCAGGGCCAAGTACAGATAGCCAAGTATTAGTTCAATGTTCTGTATCACCTGAATTATCTACTTCTTCTCAAGTTGCACAAAGTATGATAAAAGATATCGAACCTGGTGTCTCACTCCAATTACTTGGAGCTGCAGTTTCACCTTTTGCCAGTTCTTCACATCAAGACAGTAGTTCCATGATGATGATGATCATGGGCGCACCCAGGGAGGGGGCCAAGGGATCCTGCAACCCCACAAAAAAGAAAAAAAACTAGAAAATTTTCCAAAAATCTTTTCCGAATTAAATTTTATTATTATTATTTTATTTATATTGTGCTGTGTCTTCTATTTCTATACTACTTATGAATTAGCGGTCACATGAGGTGGGAACACCCTCTAGCTCTCGGGAATCATGGCCATTTTTGAACGAAAGGCAACGATACTTCGAATGAAGTATTGCCCGAGCCGGGCCAGAGATCATGGATATCATGTATTGGTGATCACTGCATATTCTCAGTCTTAGGTCGTATGCACTACGTAGTGTGTATTCTTAAATCGTCTACTCAACTCGCCTACCCTAAGATTAAATCCCCTGAGATTAAATGAGATGATCAAATCCAAGAGTATTGGATTTGATCATCTCATCAGATGATGTTATTAAAAATGAGGTGTCAAATCTTCCATCAGTTGGTGAGAGTGACCACGAGGTGATAACTTGCAGGGTGACCAGTCATTCCAGGACGTCTGTTAGAAAGGGAAAAATATGGAATTATAAGACTGGTAATTCTGAAAATCTCAGGAAACAGCTTGCGATAATAAATTGGAAAGAGAAACTGGATAGAAAGGCTATCAATGCCGCTCGAGCCATACTCAAGAACTATTTGTTGGAGGCAATATCAGAGCGTATTCCAAAGGTTAATAGGGTAAATAAAATAGGTGTAAAATGGATGAATCAAGAAATATGATATGCAATCTGGAAGAAAAAGGTATTATGGAAGAAAAACAAAATAAGTATTTATAACAACCAGTTGCATGAAAGGTACAAAGAGCAGGCAAGAAAGGTGACTAGCTTGATAAGGGTACCAAAAATGCAGTATCAGCAGCAGTTAGCTAAAGAGGCCAAAAAAGTCCTAAGGAGTTTTTTTCGATATGTGGCCAGTAGAAGAAAGAATGGTTATGGTAGGATGGGATGGATTGATGAAAATGGAGGAATGATAACTGCAGTGGAGGATATAGTTGAGATATTTAGTGAGCAATTTCTAAAGGTATTTCATTCTTGTGAATGTGACATCATGGAAAACTTGAAAGCAGTATGAAAGTAGTAGGAGGAGGAACTGTTATTAAATGAACAGGAGGTATATGAGGAACTGAATAGACTTGATGTAAATAAAGCTGTGGGACTTGATGCTATTCCACCACGTTGCTCAGGGAATGTACCAGAGAGTTAACAACAGCTTTTGCATATCTTTTCAACGTGAGTCTCTCACTTTTGGTTCAAGTTCCAAAAGAGTGGAAAGAGGGTAAAATTGTTCCAATTCATAAGGGAAAGTGATAAGAGTAAGGCCTTGAATTATAGACCAGTCTGTGTGTCTAGAGTTCTCGTTAAGGTATTAGAGATGTTAGGACTAAGATTCAGAATTGGGTTTTATTATTATTATTATTATTATTATTATTATTATTTGACACCTCCAGGGAGTCCAAAGACTCATCGAGGGAGAGTGTGCCAACAGCATCGAACGATTGAACCCCTTCTAACTACTATCCGCGCTCAAACTTGCTTACATGAGCCATTAATAGCAGAGGCTCTACCAATCGACCAACCTTTGCTGGCTGACAACAGGAAAATACTCTTCGGCGGTCAGCATGGATTTACTAAAGGAAGATCGTGCTTTAGCAATCTGCTTACTTTTTTATAATAAAGTGACAAGTGCGTTGGATAAGGGTGTTGCATATACAGTGGTATATTCAGATTTTGCAAAGACGTTTGATAAAATGCCACACGACAAGCTTGTAATTTAATTGGAATGGATGGGGCTGAACAATAGATTAGTTTGCTGGATTGGAGATTGGTTGTCTGATAGGTATCAGCGAGTTGTCTATGGAAGAGTGATATCCCAGAAGAGGAAAGTTATTAGTGGTATACTTCAAGGGTCTGTTTTGGGTCCATTGCTGCTTAATTTGTATGCAAATGATATATGAAGAGGTCTGAATGGTGATATGCAGTTGTTTGCAGATGTTGCAAAGTTGGAGAGAGCTATTAGGAGTAGAGCGAATGCTGTAGTTTTCCAAGAGTACTTGAATACACTGGCTGAATGGTGAAATGAGTGGGGATATCAATTCAATGTTTCAAATTGTAAGGTTTTGAAATTTGGGAAGCAGAGATGGGATGTAAAGTACACAATCGATGGAAATATCTCGGAAGAGGTAGAGGAGATGAGAGATCTTGGTGTGATTTTAGACAAGGACCTCAAATTTCAGGGACATGTTATTAAAATTGTGAAGTCCACACAGCGCATAATGGGAATGATGCCGAGGACACTGACTTGTAGAAGTAAGGATGTTATGGTTCTTTTGTATAAGGCTTTGATCAGGCCATATATGGATTACTGTGCACAGATCTGGTCACCTGGTTTTTAAAAAGATGAAGATACGTTGGAAAAAGTTCGAGGCGATTGACTAAGATGGTTTCTGGTCTCTGGAATGTAGAATATGAAGACAGAGTGACAAAATGCAATTTGCAGAAATTGGTGGATAGAAGGAGGAGGGAGGATATGATCGAGACATGTAAGCTGATAAGAGGTTATTACTAGATAAATGTCGAAGAGATTTTGCACAGAATGGGTGAGGAGGGTGTGAGCAAGGGAGTGAGGAGCAGGGTTTTTTTTGCATGGAGAGTGGTGAGTGATTGGAATGCATTGCCCGAGAGTGTCGTGAGCGCAGAGACAGTGAATATATTTATGGCGCAGTATGATAAACTGTGCATATAACAGTGTGGACCTCCCACGATGAGCCGACTCCATGGAGGTTTTTTATAATAATAATAATAATCATAATAATAAATTATAGGACAATCAGTATATCTGGAGTGTTGGTGATTAAGGTTTTGGAGAAATTGATAAAAATTACAATTCATGTCTGGATGGAGAGAAATAATACTCTACAAGGAGCAACATGGTTTTGTGAAGGGTATGTCTTGTCTTAGTAACTTACTCGCTATAATAGGCTTGCCAGATGTCCCGTATATACGGGACTGTCCCGTATTCTACGTCGAATTTTATCCCCATTGGCTTGTATGGACAGCCTAATGTCCCGTATTTTAATGAAAAGATAAAATTATAAATATTATGTTAAGCAATTATAATGTTCAATATTCTTTTGGAGTAATCCAACTTAAATTGATTTGTAACCCATAAAAAGCTGACAATTCGAGGAAATTAATTGTTTACAGTTTATTGCGGCGAGGAACCCTTTCGTCGGTCTCTTTTTATATACAATAAGCATTTTATCTCTCGGGGGACCCTGTAACCCCTAGAGAGCCCGTCCCCTGGGTGGCGGATAGGGGAGTCCACCATGTGTGTGTGTGTGCGCGCGCGTGCGTGCGTGTGTGTATATATGGTGGGATGGTCCGAATATACTGAATGAGGACTCGTGGACCAACAGGGCCATAAAGGACAATCATCTTGACTGTAAGAGAAGCAGCACTCCCATGGACCCCTAGCTGGATCTATCCTCTCCTTCTACTTGAGGAAGATATCCACTTACTTTAATCTTTCCTATAAGGCATTATCAGCAAACTCTTCTTATTTTATGACCCCTATGCTATTAGAGTACTCGAGGGCCATGGGATCTTTTCATTTCTGGCCTTACAACTATGCCCTCTCTATAAATCTTACTATAATTTCTCTATAACCTACTCTTTCCCTCTTCAATATACACTATTCCTCCTATGAGTTTAAATTCGGAAGAAGGCTAGTTCAGAAGCCTTAAGGTAGCAGCCCTACCACTGAACTATTCCATCTTCAGGCTAGTCCCCTGACATGGAGAACATAATTCTACTAGTAAGCTGACAGAAAAAGATAATCGGATTGAATCTATAGGAAACGACCCTGGAATAAAAAAGGTAAAACAAAAATGGAAACGACAAAATATAATACACATAGCAAACTGGAATATAAGAGGAATAGCATATACAGAAATAGAATTAGACCAATTATTAAATGAAAGAAATTTTAAAATAGCAGTAATCACTGAAACAAAAAAGAAATTAAAAAGAACCATGAGAACTGAAAATTTTAATGTGATATACAGTGGAATTGACAGAGACCAAAGAGCACAAGCAGGAGTCATGATTTAGATTCATAACTCCCTTTCAAAACAGATAAAACATTATAAATTATGGAATGAAAGAATAATAGAAGCTAGAATAAAAATAGATAGAGGATATTTAACAATAATTGGTTTATATGCCCCAGAAGAGGGAAGAGAACAAGATAATATTGATTTTTATAATCAGCTACAAAGCATACATAATAAAATAAATAAAAATTATTACATAATTTTAGCAGGAGACTTAAATGCAAGAATTGGAAACACGAAAATTAATAATAATATAGGAATGCATGGAGAACATACTGTGAACAGGAATGGTAAAAAATTGATTGACTTTGTAGTTTATAATACCCTAAAAATAATGAATTCCTTCTATAAACATAAAGACATACATAAATATACTTGGGCAGCAAGAGGATGGAAATCAATATCAGATTACTTTATACTAAATGAAAAGACACATCAAAATTTTCACTAGATGTTAGAGTTCAAAGAGGATATGAAATAAGCAGTGACCACTTCCTTGTTAAAATAAAATTAAGATTACCACCTAAATGACTACTAGTAACAAGAACAGAAAAAAAAATTGAAACATTTGTTTATAAAACTAGACTATTGAATGACACAAATGTACAATGGCTATATGAACAAAGAATTAACCAATATCTAGATAAAATAAAACAAAATGAAGAAATAGAAAGAGAATGGCTTAATATAAAAACGATACTAAATGCTGCAGCAAATGAAAGCTTAGGAAAGACCAAAAAATTCAATAAAAGGAAAAAACGGATGATCTGGGATGATACAATGAAAGAAATAATCAAAAAGAAAAAAGAAGCCTATCACAAATGGTTAAGCAGTAAAAGATTAGAAGATGAAATAGAACATAAAAGAATAAGAGCCATAGCTAAAAGAGAAGTCAGAAAAAGACATACAGAATCATGGAACAAATTTGTTTCTAATTTAGAACATGATTTATATAAAATAAGACCCAATGTATATAAAATTTTAAAACACTTAAAGGCAGATACCAAAGAAAACATAAAATTAAACACTGAATTGAAATTAGAAGAATTTCTAAATTACTACACAGAATTGTGGACAGACAAATATTTTAAAAAAGACAATTGGCAAACAATTAACGAAGATGAAAAGAAAATAAATAAAGAACAATTAGAAATCAGCCTGAAAGAAACAAGAAACGGAAAATCACCTGGAGAAGATAAACTAGGTTCAGAACTATATAAATATGCAGGAACTAGATTCAAAGAAAGACTCTTATTATTTTTAAATAAAATTTATTCAACTGGTACCCCCTCCCATCCTAATAGAATGGAAAAAAGGAATTGTGATTCCTATCTTTAAAAAAGGTAATAGAGATCACCCTAAAAACTATAGAGGTATCAGTATACTAAATTCCCGTTACAAAATATATAGCATAATCTTAAATAACAAACTAATGAAATATTCCGAAAACTTTATTCTAGAAGTACAGAATAGATTTAGAAAAGGACGATCATGTATAGACCCGGCCTTTTGCCTAAAATTAATAATAGAGAAAAGAAGAGAATACAATTTAGAAACACATTGCATTTATTGACTTTGAAAAAGCATTTGACAAAGTTAAAAGAAACATATTATTTAACATATTAAAAGAAAGATAAATACCAAATAATATCCTAAAAGCTATCACAAGTATATATGAAAATAATCAAATACAAATAAGATTAAATCACGAGCTATCATATACGAGAGAAATAAACCAAGGAGTCCAACAGGGATGTCCCCTCTCAGCAACTCTTTTTAATATCTATTTAAATGAAATAATAATAAAATGGAATAAAAATTTACATCAAGGAATTAAACCTTCTCCTACAGTAAACTTAAACACACTCCTCTTTGCCGACGAACGAATAATAATTTTGAAGATAAACTACCTATTTTAGATCTTAATGAGATATCCAAAGATTATCTTATGATAATATCAACAGAAAAATCAAAAACTATGGCCTTTAAAGGACAAGATCCAGCAAGAACAAAAATAGTAATGGATAACAAGATCTTAGAACAGGTGAATTCATTTAACTACCTAGGATGTACGATCACATATAAAAATGAAAAAGATATAAACCTAAAAATTGCAAAATATTTAAAAATAACAGGTGTAATTAACTCTATATTTAAACCAAACCTAGTTCAAAAACAAACCAGACTAAAAGTATACAATAAATTAGCCCTACCAGTCTTATTGTATGAAAGTGAAATCTGGACAATAAAACAAAAAGACAAACAAAGATTAACAACAGCAGAAATGAAGTTTATGAGAAAAACTGCAAAGTATACCCTATTTGATCACAAAAGAAACGAAGAAATTATGAAAGAATTAAACCAAGAACCAGTAATAGAAAAAATTAAAAAATATAAACATAAATGGATGGAACACGTTCAAAGAATGAAAAATGAAAGATTACCAAAACAAGCCTTAAAGTACAAGCCATTAGGAAAAAGAAAACTAGGACGTCCTCTTAAACGAATCAACGATGACTTCTAAGGCCGGAACAGGCCACGCTAGGCCTAAATCCTTGATATGCATAATGATGATAAGCATTTTTTCATAATGATGATTAGCGCCTCCGTAGCGCAATTGGAAGAACGACGGTACATTGCGCCCTTCGATTGGAATAGGCCTAAGTTCGATTCTCGTCGCGACGGGAGGAATCTTTATCTGGTCGATTTCAATCGATGGTGAGTTAGCCGATCTCATACGGAGGTAGCAGGGTTTTTTCTCCCGGAAACTCGGGTTTTTCATCCCGCATACATACAAATTGGCCCTTCAGAACACACGCAATTTACAGACAAAAATTACTAGTTGTGGTGGTGTTGGAGGTGGGCGGTAGATGGCGTTGATTCGTAGTAGAGGTAAGGTGTAGAGACAGTTGAAGATGTCCTCCCGCGATGAGTCTTCGGACTCCTTGGAGGTATCAGGAATAATAATAATAATAATAATAATTTTATTTATAATTCTGTATAGATATGCAGGACGCAGGACATATATGGCGCAGAGGGTGAAGCCTGACGCTTTTCATATTCCCTGTTGTCTGTTTCGGGAGCAGTGATGGGAGAGATTTGTGAGCTATTTTAGCTCGCCCTGAGTGGGCAGAAGTGGTTATTCGTCGTTGGGTGTTAGGATGGCTTTCGGTCTTTTATGTTTCCAGTAGTCATTACCGTCATAGTTTCCGGCTTGTTGTATCAGTTGGTTTGGATGGATAGATGTCTTCATAAAGAATTTTTCTGCTAGGGAGCGTAGTAGTGGAGAGATATAGGGGATATTTATGTCCCAGTGGATCTGGGCGTTCCTGATGAATCATTCGCAGGCATTTGTTCTGTAGTCTTTGTAGCTTGAGGATGTTTGTCTTGGAGGTATGGCTCCAGGCTGGGGAGGCGTATATGACTGTGGGACGGATCACTGTCTTGTACAGTAGTATTTTATTTGTTGAGCTTAGTTTGCTGTGTCTGTTGATCAAGGGGTATAGCTGGGCGATAACTTTTGAAGCTTTGGTGCATATGCTCTTGATGTGGCTGTTGAACCATAATCGCTTATCGAGAAGTATTCCTAGGTATTTTGCTTCAGTTTTCCAGGGAATTTTAGAGTTGAACAGGGTGATGTCTCCTTTGGGGGGTGCTCGTCTTCTTGTGAAGAGTATCGTTGTACTTTTCTGGGGGTTTAATTGTAGTCGCCAGTCTTTAAACCATTTTTCTAGATTCAGGATGGTGTCTTGTAGTTTTTTGGTGACGAGAAGTGGTTGACAAGATCTGGCTAGAATAGCCATGTCATCAGCATAAAGGGCGATGGTGGATGTGAGAGGATTTTGAGGGAGGTCTGCCATATAGATGTTGAACAGGATCGGGGCTAGCAGTGATCCTTGAGGAACTCCAGCGAGGATTTTCCGTTGGGTTGAGACTGATTCATTGATTTTGACTTGCATCCTCCTGTTGGAGAGGTATGATTTGATCAGGTGTATCATGTTTAGTGGAAGGTTAGCAATGATAAGTTTGTAGAGGAGGCCTTGGTGCCAGATCTTATCGAAGGCCTTTGAGATGTCTAGGAAGACAGCTCCAGTGTGTTGATTCCAATTGAATCCTGTGGTGATGTATTCTACCAGTCTATGGATTTGATGGGTGGTGCTGTGATTTTGATGGAAGCCGAATTGTTCTTCTGGAATGCTATTTAATTGGTTGACATGATCTTGGAGTCTGATGAGGATGATTTTCTCAGCTATTTTCCCTAAATTGGATAGCAGGCTGATGGGACGGTAATTTTCAGGTAGGTGTGGTTCTTTGCCTGGTTTGTGAATTGGGATGATATCAGCTATTTTCCATGACTGGGGGAAGTGCTGCCATTTGAGGATGGAGTTTATGATGTTTGCCAGATGTGCTATGGCTTTGCATGGTAGTGCCTTGATGACTTGGTTAGTGATGCCATCCGGACCTGGGGCTTTTTTGATCTTGAGATGGTTGATGATTCCGATTATTTCGGTAGGTGAGGTAGGCATTATAGGACTTGGATTGACATCGGGACGATTTACTGTGAACCTGACTTTACGATGGATCTTGTATACGTGGCTGTTTAGGTTATCATATGCAGTACTGCATTGTTTCTCTAGATTTCTTGCTATGGCTTCGGCTTTGTCAGCATCTGTGTATGCAAGGTGCTGTTCTGCTTGCAGAGGGGGAGGGATTTGCGCTTGATCCTGAGGTTGTTTAGGAATTTCCATATAGAATGATCTGCTGTGGAGATGGAGGTGAGCTTGTTGTCCCATTGTTGGTTCCTGTGGTTCTGAAGAGCTTCTCAGACAGATTTGTTTAATCTGTTGTGGGCTGTTTTGTCCTGGGGAGCATGAGTGTTGTGATATCTTTTTCTTTGTCTGTTTTCTTCCCTTATTAAGTCCATGATTTCTTCCGGGAGACGATTTTGTTTGTGGGTAATCGTGGATACTGTGGCTGCTGTTATGGCTTTATTGATTTGATTGGTGAGGTTCTTTATTGCCGTGTCTATTTCTTCCTTGGCTTTTATATGGGGAACCGGACCAATGTGTTCTGGTAGCACTTTCTTGAGTTTCTCCCAGATAATGGAGGTTTGGGGGGGGAGGTGACTGATCTTTGTTCCCTAAGTGAAGTAGGATTGGGTTGTGGTCTGATGATAATTCGTTCAGTGCTTGAATGCTGTGCTGGTATTTGATGTTGTGTAGAATGGCGATGTCTAGGATGTCGGCTGTGCCAGTTGGGCTGTGGTGGGTTGGTTCACTGGGTCCTGTCACGACAGTGTTGTTTAATCCTGTGTAGCTGAAGAGTATACGGCCATTTTTATTTGTGGTTCTGCTGTTCCAGGAGGGATGTTTGGAGTTTAAGTCCCCAGCGACGATGATGGATTCATTTGTGCCTAGTACAGCATCCAAGTCAGAAAATAGCAGGGTCTTAGCAGGGGAGTTGTAGGCGGCGTAGATTTTAAGTCTTCCAGTTGAATTTGTGTGGACTTTGACACTGGTGAGTTCTAGGTTGAAGGTTGGGGGGGGGTGAGTAATCCCTTGTGCCTGATGCAGTTCCTGATAAATATGGCTGTACCACCACCTCTGTAGTCCAGTCGGTCGTTTCTGTATAGTGTGTAGCCTCTCAGTTTTGGATTGTCTGCAGGTCTTAGATGAGTTTCATTAATTAGGATAACGTCAGGGTTGTATCTGTGAGAGAATTCTTGAAGTTCCAGAGTCTTGTTTTTTAGGCCATTGGCGTTCCAAGCGGCGATCTGTAGTGAGTCTAGCATTAATCTAGTTTTATTCATTAACAAGCATTGGTAATATGGTTTGAGTTTCTTTTAGAAATCTTTTTGTGGAGTTTGGTGAAGGGTTTGACTTACTGAAGTCTTGAAGCATGTTTGCCAATGAGGCTGTGATGACTGTTGTCATGTTTGGAAGAATTTGGTCCTGATGGATATATTTGGATGAGCGGGCTACTTCGGCATATGTCCTTCTTCGACGGTGGCTTTCCAGACTGTTGGTATTTTCCACTTGTGAGAGCTGGTATTTTGTTGTCTTTTGTTGCGTGTCAGGCAACTGGGGAGCAGTCAACTCAGGTGCCTGTGGGCAGGGTTCAGATATCTGTTTCCTTTTGTTGTCTGTTTTATTCTTGGGGTAGTGACAGCAGCCTCTGTAGTTTGTCGGGTGGGGGCCCCCGCAGTTCGCGCATTTGGCTGGTGAGGTCCTGGGTTTTGAGCAGGTTGCTGTGGGGTGGTTTTGCCCACATTTGAGGCATTTGTAGTCTGCTCTGCAGAGTTTCTGTGCGTGTCCGTACTTCTGACATCTGTAGCACTGGCTTGACGAGGCTCTTTTTCTTAGTGGTTCTGTTGTGATTTTCAGGCCACAGATCGTTGTTAAGTTGTATATGTTCTTGTGTGTGTTAGGTATCTCAACGAGTACTAGGGGCATTGGACTCTTGTCAGCCCGTAGCATTCTGCTAACTTTGACAGGTGGGAGATCGTGGAGGCAGAGGTCTTCAGTAATTTCATCTGTGCAGATGTTTTCTGTTACTCCCCTGAGTACAACTTTTAGGTTTTTCTCCGACTTCAGTGAGTAAGTATGATATTTAATATTTGACTCGTCCATAGTTTTTGTGAGGAGTCTGTAGTCGCTTACTGTGGTAGGCTGGATTTTAACTCCGTCGTCTACGTTTTTTGCCCAAGAATAGGCAATTTGGTGGTTTTGCATAATAGGCCTAAGGGCCGTCCAACGTTCTTTTTCCCGTAGAACAATTGGGGGAACTTTTTCGTTGTTGGGCGTGAGGAGGTCAGTGTTGGGGGCATCTTCTTCCATCCCCTCGTTTATCTGAGTCTCCGCTGTTTTACGTTTTTTCCGTGCATTGGTTTCTGTATCATGTTTGGAGTGGGAGCAGAGATTATCAGGTTCGTCTTCCCTTCTTCCCCTGATGTTGAGTTGTCCCCTTCTGTGGAGTCGTCTGTCGCTGAATATAGGTTTAGAAACCGTGTCCACTCTACCTCAAATTTCTTCAACAGTTTTTTGAGGAGGTCGAGCGCTAGCTTCTTATCCAACGATTGGATAAAGTCATCGGGACTTAAACTGGTCATGTTTGAAATATTCAAATATATGCTTATATGCTTACCTGAGCTGGATCTCAAGGATTTCCGTATAGCGTATAAACACAAAATATAACACACTAAAGGACTATCGCGAGACCGCAATCACTAATTAACAACACAATCATCAGCTACTTGATTACCTTCGCTTTCCGCTTATATCAAAAATCTGAATCAACACTCCGAATTATTCATAACAACTATTTAAATCACTGATCACATATATAAACACTTGGCACCAGCGCCCCCAGCCATCTCCTAGCTGATTTCACCTTTTTCTACCAACAATTTGTACTCCTGTAGTCCTTATACTTATAAGGACTGGCTTAAAGGGGCGAAGCAAGAATGCTTTTCATATTCCCCGTTATCTGTAGAGGACAGTGTAGGATAAGGTGTTATTGAGCAATTAAAGCTCTGATCATGGCAGGAGGGTAACAGCAATAGCCGAGCCTCAGTTAGAACTTCATTGGCTACAGCATTGCCATCCATTACCCTCCAAGGGTAATGAATGAATCTCAATCACCGCATCTCACGGTCGATTGATTCCTTCCCTCATTCGTACTCCTGTATATTGCATTTGCTTATTTTTAAACATTTCTTATTTGGGCATTTAGCGGTGCAGTATCGGTACAGTGCGTGGGTATTATTTCAATAATTATTAAAAAATAATATCTTGCCTTTTTCGAATGCGATATTTGGTTAATACATAAATATATAATTAAAGGTAAATTAATTTTTTTTATTAATTATACAAAGGCAAATTAAATTTTGTTTCTTTCCTTAAGCCCTTAACAATGCCAAAACAAAAGTGTCTTTTTAATTATGATTATTCAAAAGAATGGAATTTAATTGCAAAAGGAAAACATAACGATGAAGTTGAATGCAAAACCTGTAGACGAACGTTTAGTATTGCACATGGGGGAACGAATGGATATTACACACACTTAGAAACACAAACTGAGCATTTCGAGTTTTAGTTCCAAAAGTATTTATACTTATTTTGTAAAACCAAATACCAGATTTATATTTTATATTTTTTATAGATCACACGCTGTGTACTATATTAATGGAACTGAATTGCAAGAAGTTGACGAGGCCACGGAACTTAAGAATCATTGTGGACAGAGAAATTAATTTCAGAGAGTATATTGCAAAGGTTGCCAAAACATCATTATCAAATTACATGGATGTTGTTGTTGTTGTTGAAGAACACACTGACAAGAAGAGATAGGGAGTGATTGTTCCACTTTATAAGGCATTAATAAGACCGCATTTGGATTACTGCGCACAGATCTGGTCAGCTGGATTTCTTGGTGATGAAGAAATGGTTGAGAGAATCCAGAGGCAAGTTACAAAGATGGTTGCAGGTCTGTGGAATGTTTCATACAAGGAATGATTGAAGGTATGTTGGCTCCAAAAAATAGCTGATAGACGTAGGAGAGGAGTATGATACAGGCATATAAATTATTAAAGGAATTTTATAGGATTGATAGGGATGACTTGTTTCTGAACAGTGCAGGAAAAGAGATAACGAGGGTCATCCCTGTTGTGTAAGAGTGTGGTTAACAAGGGTGTTAGACCCAGAATTTTTGCATGGAAGGTGGTGACTGTGTGGAATGTGCTATTACCAGAGGTGGTTGTAAATACTTCGTCTGTTAATAAATTTAAAGAGAAGTATGATAGGTATTGTATGAATAATGGTTAGTGTGTCAATATAGGGTCTCCCGTGATGAGTCTTCTGACTCCATGGGGAAAGACACAACAACAACAACAACAACAACAACAACAACAATAATAATAATAATAATAATAATAATAATAATAATTGATAATAATACTGCTAAGCATCATCCAGAGAGCACTTTCTACACTAGTTTGCTCCTCCATCTACACAATACCACTATTTAATATTAATATAAATACCACTATCCAACAGTGCACCTGTGTAGTTCAGTATAAGTCTCATTTGCCGTCCAAGGCACTAGATCGCCCGATGGAAGAGCGTCGCAAGTTCTATTCAAGTCTATCTAGTCTACAAGAACTTTTACTAAGACTTTTTCGATCAGTTCCAGAGTTCGACGATCTCTGACACGAACAAGTGGGTTTTTTCTCCCGGTAACTTGAGTTTTTCGTCTGTAAACACAACAAACTCTATTATAACCCATACTGTTTTCAGACACTAAAACATGGTATTAAAATTAATACTCGGGACCAAGAGATAGGGCTGTTGTCCACGTGATTGGCTACCTGTGGAGATTGAACTGCTCACCCTCTGTCTCCAAAAGTTGGATAAGGCTAAACAGCCTCGCCTACTCTGTATAGAGGAATAAAGACATTAGCTGATTTTTCACCACTATGCAATCCAACATCTACATACTAAGCCATCCACTGTATAATAATAGTATTTTGGTCATTTGTGTGGATGAAAAATCAGAGTTTCAGGGGAAACTTTGATATTTTATCCTCAGAATGACACACTGCTATTCTAGTGCAAGATAGGATTACACACTCTGAATTGAAAAAGCCCATATAATGATTCCTCTCGTTTAGAATAAAAATTATAATTGTTACCATGACATTTAAATTCGAGTTAACATTGTATAATTTACACTGGATATAATATAAGACTATAGATCTTATAATAAATAAATATATAGAAAGAATTATTCGAAAGCATTTAACCACTAAAGTGAGTAGGCAGAGCTATTTTTACCCCTAAGTAATTTTTGGTAATTGTGGGAAAGCTGATCTCCAGTTCTACTCGTTACAAGGAACTAGCCATTATAGTCAATAATATTCAAGACAGAGAGAATATGGTAGCTAATGTTGCAATCTAATGATCTTAAATCATGGTACTTTTTACTATTTCAGATAGTATGAAATCTACTGTTGAATTTTCTAAGCTGATGGATTAAAAACCTGAGTTTTTGGCAAGTAAAAAACTTACCTGAGCTAGAGGTGGTCTAATTAAGAAAAAGCATGATTCATAGCCATATAGTCAATATCAATGATATAGTTTTTGATGGAATTCTTATATCTACTGTAATATAATAATAATAAGCTAATGCCTTTTGTTACCTTAAAGCGAGTAGGTGAAGCCTTTAAACTCTATCCAGCTTTTGGAGACTGAGTTGGTAGTTCAATCTCCACCTGTAGCTAATCAGAGATAGCTGGCTCATGTCTATCACTAATTATAGGCCACTGATGAAGAGACCAATAGATAAGTGCTGCTATCTTTGGAATCTAGCCCTAACAGGATATGTCACTGTCTGAAATAATGCGGATTCAACGGTCGATTTCCTTGAGTTTACAGGACGAAAAACCCAAGTTTCCTGGAGAAAAAAGTCACTTGCCAGTGCCAGAGAACGACTATCTCTGGAACCGGTCGAAGAAATGCTTAGAGAAAGTTCCTCCAGTCGGAAACTAGACTTGAACTACAAGTTTATCTTCGGGCAGCCTAGCTCATAGGATGCAACTTCCACTGAGCTACACAGGCCTGCAAGAAGATATTTATAAGCTTGTTTCAAGTCGCCGACTACAACCAAATTTATATTTATAACGGTCATCATAGCACGGTATTACAAAAGCGTATTTTTTTTTAAATATCACTCACATATGACAGACCATAAGGTCAGTAGAAAATAAATGTCATGTTTGGTTCGAGGAGGAACAGCAAAGTAATTTGTTGATATACTTCTTGAAGAACTGGAGGACATGGTTCATTCTCCATGGAGAAGGCTGTTCCACAGAACTCAGGTAGACGAATAAAAGGCGATTGGGAGTAAAATGTTTGGTGACTCTGCAGATCAACTGTGAAAGGATAATGGTTAGCTGTCCATAACCCTGCAGGTTTGGCAGAAATTGGGAAAATAATGAATGTTATTTGTTAGTTCTGCTGAACGCTGACCCAAAGAAAAAGGTATATGTACAGGTATCTATGAGAGAGACAAAGAGAGAGAGAGAGAGAGAGAGAGAGAGAGAGAGAGAGAGGCGAATAGAATATGTAAAAGATGGGTCATCAATCAACCAAACCGCTCTTCTTCTGGACTGCATCAAGAATTTTTAAAGAGTTAAGAGTAGGCTGACCATACGTATCGTTTTGAACGGAGAATTCCGTTTTTTTTTTCAAATTTCCCAACCGACCCGTCGTTTTAATAAAAATGTCAATTTTGTCCCGTTTTTAATAAAACCTATAAATATACTTTAATATTGGTGAATTATAAATTATTATTCATAACCTATAATCGTATATCGATATCATGGATACCAGTAATTAGTATAACCATGGAGTCGCATTGTTCGATACTAAATATCGTTATCTGCAGTGATTTGTTCAGAGAAAATAATAAAATACATGTTGGCCACACTTGCGCGTCTCAGACGCGGCGTCTGTTCTGCGGTAGCGTTAGTTTTTGTTTTGCCCGTATGCTAACCGGTGGCTTTGTTATTCAATGATGGTGATTTAAATTTCGTACTTTTTAAAGTTTTAAGATTTATTTTTTAAAGCTTTAAGTCTATCCTTGCAATGTCAAAGAGGCGAAACTGTAGTTTTAATTATGATCTCCAGAAAGAATTCAAATTTATTAAACTGGACAAATTGTGTAGTGATGGAACAAAAGTGGTATGCAAACATTGTAATGTTCATTTTTCAGTTGCTCATGGAGACAGAAGCGACATCAACATCTACATAGTCAGAAACATAAGGATGCCGAAAACACTCCGGCTTGAGTTTGAAAAAAAAAAAAAAAACACTAGCTCGTTTGTGGTGAGACGTGATGGTGATAGCGAAAGTGATAAAATTGCGGCAAGTGAAGTACTTGTTGCTTATCATTCTGTGGGTCACGGCCAAACTTTTCGCACAAATGACAGCTTGTCGACATTGATAAATAAAATTTATGAATCAAAATTTTCTTCAGCATGTACCAAATCAGAAGCAATAATAACCAAATTTTTATCACCAAACATATTGGGCAAAGTAAAACTTTTTTTAAAGTCTTACTTTTTCATGAATACCGAATATTACATAACCCCCGTCCCGTTTTTGCCATCCCAATGTCCGGTTGTTGTCTCAAGAAATATGGTGAGCCTAGATAAGAGCAACAATGTTATGTAACTAATAATAATGAGGATGGGCATTATCAAGGAATGATTATAAGAAGAGAACGATTTCGACTGTGTGTTCGTTCAATTTTGGCTATCAAGCATGTACAAAGATGTCTACATAAATAATACACTATATAAGAAAAGTGACCTGCAATTTGTCCAGTTGTGCTACACAGTCTACAGCAAGAGTATACAACAAACATGAAGATACTTTATCATATACCTGTACACAAATATTAGGAATATCAGAAAAAAACAGGTGGAGTTTGCTGCTTTTGTCAATACCTTGGAGCCTCAGATTGGGAAGTCGCTGAGTTTATAAATATTCCATTCAGAAAAGGTTACATTCTGACCTACAAAGCAGGAAATTATATCCAACTAAGGAGTATGTTGATTCTATGCCATAGTAGTATAAGCTCTTGGATGGGAAGGATATAAGGATCAGTCCTTGGTCCACTGTTATTAAATCTGTACAATAATGATATTAGGAAGGATATGACAGGACACATACATCTATTTACTGATAATGCCAAAATAATCAGGATAATCAGAAATGCAGCATATGCATAGGTTGGAATTGTGGGTATGTCAAATTTGCTGTCAGTTCAAAGTAAAGTCATACACTTTGGTGTGATTAGATATCCAATGTCATATTATATTGGTGGGATTATATTAGAAGAAACTGTTTATGCTATGGAGCTTAGAGATTTAGGGGATAGGAAGTTGAGGTTCAAGCAGTGGCGTAGCTAGGGGGATGCGGAAGAGGCAGTCTGCCCCAGCCGGCACTTTGAACCTTTTTGAACTTTTGCGGTTAATTCTAAAATACAGTCTCGAGAACTCATTTCCAAATATTGTAATACTACTGAGAATTTTCCTCACAATTGCTGTAAGTGTTGCTTGTTGTGAGACGATTTTTTATAAATAAAATTGATTAAGAATTACCTACATTACTATGAAACAGACTTCGCCAATGTGATCGACGATTTTGCTAACAGAAAATCAAGAAAAATAACATTTTAGAATGTTGAAATTAAAGTTTTACTTCAAAAAGAAACATAGTGTTTTAATTTATTTCCCTATACGTCGCTTTGACTTTTCGTAGTATTTTTGATGTGTATTGAGGGGGGTGACAAACTCAGGGACCGCCCAGGGCGACAACTGCTCTAGCTACGCCACTGAGTTCAAGGACCATATTGCAAAGACTGCAAATAACTCTTAGTATAATTGCAATGCCAAAACGAAACTTGACATATAAAGATAAAATTTTCATTTTTACCGCTTTATAAAGTCTTGACAAGACCTCACTTGCACTATCATTTACAGGATCTGGTCTCTTGGTGATTTTAAATGGTGAAGAAAGTGCAAATGAGAGCGATAAAATGATATCAGGACTGTGGAATACTGATTATCAAGACAGAATGAAAATTTGTAGACTGCAGACACTACCAAACAGGAGTTAAATGGAGTGATATGATTGACTTAGACACTTATGAAAGGTCATACAGGATTTCAATTGATGGATTTTTTTCATATTATAGAGGGCAAACAAAGGACGAGAGTGCATCTTCGGAAACTGAAATGGATGTAGTCAACTAAGTTTTAAGATCTTGATTTTTCTCTCATAGATTGGTGTGCGATTGGATTGCCATTAGATGTTGCTTACAGTTCGTGTGAATGAATTCAAACATGTATGACACCTAGTGCGTGTAGTATGCGGCCACCTTCGATAAGTTTCTGACACCCTGGAGATCTCTCATAACAATTATTATTTTGCAGAGTACTTAATTCTTTATAAATATAATTATCCATTTTTGACTATATTTATCCATCTTATTTAGATAGGAATTGACATGAATGTGCATACGATTCACTATGCAATGCAGTGATACAACTAACACTTCACCAGTAATAATAATTGCTTAGCTGAGTGATTAGCGTATCCGCTCTCCAGCCAAAAGCTGGGGTTTCGAATTCCGCCATGGGCATGGATGTTTGTGATTGTCTGTGAAAATACATAGTAGTGTAGATAATGGTGGTTGCGGTTCAGTGTAGTTGGTGGATTAAGGGGAGAAGGAGAGTTGTAGAGTAGCTGACCTCCCTCGACGAGTCTTTGGATTCCTTGGAGATGTGACGACGTAATAAAACTTTTTCTGCATTTTGTCTTTTACGTTTTTCTTTCAATATATATATATATATATATATATATATATATATATATTGTTTTTATAGATTCTGTATTTCATACAGATATTTTACTTCTATACAAAAATTCAGTATACAAGTTACTGAGTATAATCTTTTTGAATTACTTCTTTGGGTGGCATTTCTGCTTTCTTCCTCGAAGCTTCTGTTGAGTTCATCTGAGGAAGATAATAGATTACGTGGTTTCGTTTCAGTACCCGTCGTGAGCCAGGTGTAGATTTAACTGTTTATATGTATGTGCTTGGAAATTTATATATATATATATATATATATATATATGTTGAAAGTTTTTTACCATAGGTTAATTATACGTTAAAGATACCAAGAAATGGTTTTAATCATTCCTCGATGAGTCTTTGGACTCCCTGGAGGTGTCTAATAATAATAATAATAATAATCATTTTCTCAAGGAAGCAAAACAATTATCTACTCTATATATTATTATTATGTAACACCTCAGGGAGTCCAAAGACTCGTCGAGGGAGAGTGTGCCAACAGCATCGAACGATTGTTCCCTTCCAACTACTAACCGCGCTCAAACTTGCGTAAGCCATTAGTAGCAGAGGCTCTATCAATCGACCAACTTTTATACAGTATATAAAAAACTAAGCCGAAATTTGAAACGTTTTTATGTCACGTTTTTTGTCTTACCGGCTTACCAGGGGGGGCGTAGGCGCCACATATATATATATTCTAGGGGTTGACCCCCTATTGTTCCTCTGTATCGAGCCTTGAGAAAACCCCATCTAGACTACCGTGCCCAGATATGGGCGCCAGAGTTTCTTCTCGATGGGGAGGAGGTGGAGAAGATCCAGAGATGAGTGACCTAGATAATAGCAGTACTATGGAATGAACCTTATGAGAACAGGTTGAAGATTTGTGGGCTGCAGAAATTGGTTGATAGGCGGAAAAGGGGTGATACGATTCAGACATTCAAATTACTGAAGGGTTTCTATAAGATTAATTCAGAAGATATTTTTGAGAATAGGACTGGTAGTGGGAGGACTAGGGGCCATCCATGAAAGCTTGGTAAGAGTGTAGTTAGCAAGAGTGGTAGAGCTAGGTTTTTTACTTGGAGAGTGGTAAATGAGTGGAATAAGCTGCCAGAGTCTGTTGTGGGTGCCATGCCTGTAAATGAGTTCAAGGTGAAGTATGATAGATACTAGATACTGTGTGAATGTTGAATAGTTGTTCTTGACATGATGTTGGGCCTCCCTCGATCAGTCTAAGGACTCCTTGCAGCTGCCCGTAATAATAATAATATATATGTATATGCATTTTTTCCGGTGTAAGAAATGAGTACAGACGCCCACGGACTACCACTATATGAGCAAGATTTAACTACTTTTTAGAAGCGGAGGGGTTGGATTTGTCTTTGTAATGGTGTTTGAGAGGAATTCGTTATAGATTTGTGTGTAATTTCCATCTAATTTTCAGTCTCGCTATAATAACTGTATAGTACCTGTCAGTACCAGTCATATTGCGGTAGGCGCCATCAGTACGCTAGCAATTCCTGTTATCGTAGCAAGTGCGAAAGATTTTCCAAGCTTAAACTGGTTAAAAATTATTCGCGAACAGCAATGGCCCAAGAAAGATTGCTTGGTCTAGCAATAATATCGACAGAGGCGGACATAGCTTATAATTTAAATGCAGAAGAACTTATAAACAGTTTGATTGTGCGGTATCCCCCGTAGAGCAAACATTTTATTAATATTACTGCATTATGTAATCGCTAACTACTCGGCCGGCCTGACTGGCCGAGTGATTATGCTAATATTTTGTGTATAACAAGTGTGTCGACAAGTGTCCTCAGTGTAGAGGAAAATTGTTCAAGACTTAATAAAGGACTTTGTACAATGGATCTAGCACTTAAGTCTGTTGTGCAAATTGTAGAGTATGACGTTTCAAAACTGTGTAATATAGAGGTGAATATTCAATTTAATTTATTTCCAACCAGTACAGTTTTGGACATTGATGATCACTTACTCCCATTGTTGTACAGTAAAATGCTGTATTCCTAGTCTCCGATATTCTGTGCATGTTAAATTCACAGAGTTGAGAGGAGAGAAAATACATTTTACACAAATGCCGTTTCAGAAAAGTTGTGTATTTAATTTTGTACATTCTAAAATATACGAATGACATTCTAGTTGATATTGTCATGGAGAATGATGCTATCATTGTAATTTTTTTTATATGCTGTATTTATTACAATTTCTCCTGTTCAATATTATTTTACTAGTTTACTTATTCTATTTTATTCCCCAGCCCAAATTGCATTAACTAATTTCCTTTTCATATGTATATATTTATTGGGATATTTCTTTCCATTAATTGTTTAGTGGTGGCTTTCCATTCAAATGTCCTGGACAACAGTTCTTGGATATCTATTACAGGAATAAATATCTAAAGTTTTCAAGAAAAAAAAAAAAAAACTGGCCGAGTGGTCAGCATATTCACTTCCCAGCCAACAGGCTGTGGGTTTGAATCCCATGTAGGCATGGATGTTTATTATGTCCTCTCCCAATATGGACTGGCTCACCATGCGAGTAGTAGACCCAAAACCTCCCATAATGGGAGAGGCCTTCACCCGGTAGTGGGTAGAAAAAATAGGCTAAAATTTATTTTATATAATCGTTTTGCATTAATGTTTCTCTTGTATAATGGTGGTGGGCGGTAGATGGCGTTGATTGGTAGTAGAGGTTCGGTGTAGTGATGGAGACAGTTGTATAGTAGTTGCGTTCCCGCGATGAATTTTCGGACTCCTTGGAGGTGCCACGAATAATAACAACAAAAATAAAATAGCATATTGGAGATTTTCTTATATTTTTGTCTTATCATCCACCAGGGGCGATATTTGTTTGCCTCAGGGGGAGATCTAATCTGTTTCAGCTTAAACTGAAACAGGTATCCGTTTCAGCTCTGTATGTTCCTGGGTTTCTGTCGTTGAATGGCATTTTGTTGATCATGTCAGATATGTAGAAGCTTCGGGTGGTTTTTTTCATTTGGTCTTATCTGATATGTTTTGGTAACTCTGTAGGTTGAACTGAAGTAATGTTTTTAGCATGTCTGCGTAGCAGGATTTAATCTTTGGGAGGGGGGGGGATGAGTTGAGTAGACGATTTGAGAATACACTCTACGCATCGCATACAACCTATGACTGAGCATCTGCAATGATCGCTAATTCATTCATAAGTAGTATAGAAATAGACACGACATAACAAATAAAAAAAAGTGAATTTTAATTAGGAAAATATTTTTGGAAAATTTTCTACTTTTGTAGCCGGTCTGGATGGCCGAGTGGTTAGCGTATCCGCTCTCCAGCCAAAAGGTTGCGGCTTCGAATCCCGCCATAAGGCATGGATGTTTGATTGTCTGTGAAAATACTAGTGGTGGTGGTGGTGGTCGGCGGTAGATGGCGTTGGTGTAGATGAGGGTAGTTGCGGTTGGTGAAGTGGTGAAGACAGAGCTGTAGAGTAGGCATCCTCCCTGGAGGTGTTATGTAATAATAATTTCCCTTCCCCCCTTCCCAGAAAGAAATTTCTGGCAGACCGCCAGGACCACAGGTTGAAGAACACTGCTTTATAAATTAGTATTTTTATGTGTGTTGGGGCAATGTCTTTTAATTGATATGGTTTGCTTGCTATTATCCTGAGTTTGTTGTGTAGATAATTTGTATGGCTATTCTAACTTTAATCAGCATTGAAATGAAGTCCAAGATATGTGTTATTTTCACCTGTGTGATGCTTGTGGTTTTAGGATCTGTGCTTTGTGTATAGGAGAATGGATATTGCATAGTGAGATATTTAGTTTCTGTGGGGTAGAGTTTGGGAGTTTTTGAATATCATTAGTTTTGTTTTTTCAGTGTTTGTGTGTGTATATATATATATATATATATATATATATATATATATATACATATGCTGTTTTCAGTTCGTGATCAGATGATTGATGTCGTGTTACATATTTGGAAGATTTTATTTTTATGATGTGTGTATATGTTAAACAGGATGGGAGATAGAACAGCTCCTCGTGGTACTCCACAGGTTACCGATACCTCTTTGCACTGATCCTGTAACAATAATAATGTATGGGCCTCATAGCTGTAGATACTTCTGTTGTAAATCCAGAACCACCAACCAACTGTAAAATTAGGCTTTAATTTTTCAATGAGAATTAATGAGTATCCTCATTATTTGATGCCTAGTTGGCCAAAAGGTGTACTTTATAGCAAGTTCACAATGATCAAGAGCCCATGATAATACAAACCTTCATTATGAGTTGGCACATGGCTCTACATTTGTTTAAAGACATGAGCTATGCTTAGGGGCCTGTATCTTATTTTTATTAGTGCCGTTTTAGGATTTCACTGGAGAGAGAGAGAGAGAGGGTTATTTCAGATTCCCTTTTCTCTTTAAAAATTCATATAGGATGTGAATCTTTAATAAGTCTTTTCTCATGAAAAGGTGAAAGTTTTCCTCCCACAAAAACAGGAAAACTCGCCAGAGTATACATGCCACCTACACGCATAATGCACTGGTCTCAGAGCCTTAGTTGCCCTAACTTCAAAAATCCAGAATATATATATAGTCTTCTGGATTGAGTTCATATCTTTTAAGTCCCATTCTGGCGTCGCATGAACAAAATAAAATGGATAGAAAAAAAAATCAAACCAACAAGTCCTGAGAGAGATAAACGAAACAAGAACTCTAATAAAATCGATCAAAATTAGAAGGGATAGGTGGTTTGGACATATACTTCGACATGATGGACTTGTAAAAAGAATAACTGAAGGCAAAACAGAGGGAAAAGAAGAAGAGGCAGACCAAGGAAAAGCTTTCTTGACCAGGTCAAAGACCACAGGTTTGGGGAGTTACCAGGAGGTTAAGAAGAAAGCCAATGACAGAGCAGAATGGAGGAAATTGCTGCTGAGCTACCAGTCCCAAGACTGATGCAACTGATGATGAAACCCCATTATATTTATGGATGCTCATACTAGAGATCAGAGGAATTTTTGCAAACTTTCTATCATTTTGAAACTATTATTATTTTTGTTTATTTTTACAAAGAGATGTAACTCTGCATTTGAATCGATAGCACTAGGTTGCTCAAAAAGGACCTTTCTAATTTTGATTCAAATCCCAATTAGAATTTAGACCTTTTTCTAAGCATTTCTTCAACCATTTCCTGAGCTAGTCATCCTCCCCTTGCATAATTAAGTGGATTTTTTTTACCTGAATTTTCTTGAAGTTGCAGGTTATTCATCCCATCAACTCATGAAAATCAACTGTAGAATTCTCACTATTTCATACTATAATATATAGTGTTAGAATTAGGGACTACAAGATGGCAACAGGTGTTTGCCATACTCTTTTCCCCAGAAGAAAATTACTGGACAAACATGGTTGTAATAATAGAATTAGACGATCACAGATTGACTGGAAATGCCAAAGTTTAGAATATGCAATCTAAGGAGAAGCTTTAGACTGAAAGAGAAGCTTTTACTTTGTGATTGAAAACCAAGAAAGAATAAGCAAATTATTATCACTATTGTATGGGCACTGCCATAGAGTCCAATGACTCATTGTGGGAGACCCAAACTATCCACACAATCTATTATACCTCTCTTTGAACCCATTAACAAACAAAACACTCACAGTTGACTTTGGCAACCCATTGCACTCATTCACAACTCTCCAAGCAAAAAATCTAGTCCTCAAACTAGTCCTACCAACTACACCTTTATTCAACTTCCAGGGATGTTCTCTTGTTGTGGTCCCTCTCACCAAGTGCTGAAATATTTCCCCTACATCAATCCTATAAATCCCTTTAAGTAACTTAAATGTTTCTATATATCTCCTCTTTTTCTCCTATCAACAAACTTCTGCACTCTACTCATCTTCAATCTATCCTCATAGGCAACATTCCACAGAACACTTACCATCTTGGTTGCTCACTTCTGAATCTTCTCCAGCAGTTCCTATGCTATCTATATGCTCTCTTAAAACCATTCGAATTCCTTCTCCTCAAGGATCAAAACTGTCTACAATTCAGAGTTAGAAATATCTAGTTTTAAGATTATAGGAGTCAGTTTTTCTAAACTACAGTATACGATTTTATTTAAATGAGCTTCATTTTAAAGAAATGTAAATACTTTTAAATAAGAAGATATTTTTGAATACATATTTTTCAAATGATTATAGAAAAATGTTTCCTCAAACAAAGAATCTTTCAAATGAACAAAGTTAAATTCGATGGCATTACTCTGAGAAACTAACAAATATCACAAAATCATTATAATCTAATTAAGAAGAAACTAGCCAAACAGGCCAAAAGAAAATCAAAAAGAGTTCTTTTGTTAGATAGCAAGTAAGAGGAAGAATAACTTTAAATTAGTGCTGAAGATGACGAGGTGACAGAAGCAGATAAAATAATTGTGTTAATGAGTGACCACTTGGCAAGATTATATCATCCAAGGGAGGTTACTGTTGTAGCATACATAACAGACTAATGTGGGAACAGAGGTGGATGAATTGGAAGTTCTTAGTACATTGCAGAATCTCGAAGTAAATACGGATGTGGGACTGAATGGGATATCAACTTGAGTTTTACGAGAAGGTGCAAGGAACTGGCAGTACCTCTGACTAGGCTCTAAGTCTCAGCTTTGCTATAGTTCCAAGGGAATGGGAGGAGGACAAAATAATCCCTTGCATAAGGAATGTCATCAGATTATAGACCAATCACTATCACAGGAGTAGTGGTAAAAGTGCTGGAAAAATTGATCAAAAAGAGAATTCAAGAATGGATGGATAGGAATATGATGCTAAGGGTAGCATGGCTTTGTCATGAGTCAGTCATTCCTTAGTAATTTACTAACTTTTTATAATAGACCGATGCTACAAAATCTTTTAGGATACTGTGAAAACTGTAATCCTTAAATGGTGGTGAGCCAGGCGATAACTTATCAGTAAACTGACTTACAGCAGCTTATTTTTGCTGCCACCTTGCTCATGTGAACTTTTATATTCAACTAATTATGGGTAATTTAACACACATACTTGAACCCAAACATATTACACAATCTTATTGAAAATAGCCCAACTACTCTGTGAAATTTTTATTTAATGCTGGATTCTGATAGTTAACCTGAAATGCTGAATAAGCAAGTAATCAAGAATATATTGTTGCTATGAAGTTCTGGCTTTGTTAAGATGTAGAACAAAAACTTGATCCATTATTTAACTGTATTTTTTTCTCTTCCAATTTTATTTTACAGAAAGCTTTGCAAAAAAAACTAAATTTTTACAAACATAAGTACACACACACACACACACACACACACACAATCTGATATTAACACATTAGCAGATATGTGATATAGCATTAATATTTTATTAATTCTTGAATAATTATTGCTGAACAATTAACAACAAAAGCAAAATCTCTAACAAATAACAATGTGCTATCTTTTGCATCAATGCCAGCAACAAGAAAATACATTTTTAAAAACTTTTTTTTAACAACATTTGTACTTTTCATTCCACTTTGGTATTTATGAAAATTTAAATAGCATGACCATTACCTTTACTGACTATCACAAAATGGGATAAAGAGTTTCATTATCTTAATTGAGATAGTTCTATGAGACTAAGAGTGGCATCACTTCCTAAGTAGTATATGCAGAGTAGTGTCTAAATGTATACTAAATGCCTTGAACAGCAGCTCTTAGAAAATAAATCCCATGTATTAATAACAAATGCCTCGAATTACATATAAACTGTTAATAAAATTTTATTCATGAATATCTAATAACAACAACTACCTATTTTAAGCAATATCTTTTAGAGCAAGAGATATCAATATGCAATTAATTAAAATAAACTCTTCATTAATTGATAGATTCTGAACATATGATACAATGTAAATCAATGATCAAATTAAAAACCAAACTACAAAGAACATGCCAAGAGAATTACACAGAATATTTTAAACAATATATGCCAAATTTCCAACAAAAGCAGAATTATGTTAAAAATTATAAATACTTTGTAATGAGATTCTTATTTTCGCTTTAACTGATCACTTTTGCTATTTCTTGTCATATAGTAAAATATGCTTTGTTTCATGAATGGTAACCAGTCATGATTAAAACTTTTTTTTTTTTTTTTTTACACATTAATATCTTTTGTTTATTGTTTATGACTATCATTGCAATTTAAAAACTGATAGGCATATTAAATCATATTACATTCAACTACAGGACTGAAAAATTTTACTCTGAGTAGCATGCCTTATCTACTTTATAAAATGTGGAAAAGCATTACTAACTACATTCAGTTTACTGTATGTATGTGTGTATTAATAATCACAAACTTTTAATTAGGATTATTCTTATGAAAAAGAAAGTAAGAAAATTTTTCTAAAATGGTTGAATAGCAATACGAAATGAGTAGGTATTTGGTTGTTATTATAGACATCTGCAGACATGTCTTATGTATAATAAAAGGATAATTAATATTTAATGAAAAACTCATTAAAATATTTATCAAAATGTTCAAACATGTTTTGTTAATCAACAAGGTTGTTTTTAATATGATATGTAAAGGACTTTATAACCAACATGACATGCACTATAAAATCAAATGGAATTAAATGAAACTCAATATTATGCAAAAATATATTCCTTTATCTCTTATATTTATAATTGAGAGACAACATTCTTGTGAATGCAATTACTATGCATAGTCACAAAACATATATTTAGAGTATATGTTCTTTGTATCATATAATCTAAATGCAGCATTACTGTTCATAAACTTTTAAATTTAATTAATTGATTAATTAATTAAGTGATTATTTTTCTGATATTTATTATTTCAGTAGGAATTTTTTACATATTCAGATATGTAAAAAATTCAAACGTCTATGGATAACAAAAAATCACAAAATAGTCCATGAATAATTCAAAGTTACTTCATAGCTTTTGATAATTATTAGAAGTATGTGTTTTTTCACTTAACATATTAATACTATACACAGAAAATATCACATTTTTAGATAACGATCTAAAGATGGCACCGAGGGACAAAGAAGACAATGAAGCACTTGCATGAGTTTTGCATATGCTAGTCCATTAAATAGTTATTTTTGAAATAATTAAGTTATTTAATGCTGCAAAGTTGAGTTTTCGGAACTTAATCAAAATACAGGCGAAAAAATTTCTAGGCGAAATTTTTTATTGCCATTAAATAACGATGACATGCTGCCATTATTATCTAATGATTTGTTAAACATTTAGAAGTTTATGAAGAGATCACTCTTCATAAACTTCTAAATGTTTTTCTCATATAATCTAAATGCATTTAGATAATATGAAACAAAGAACATGTACTCTAAATATATGTTTTTTGACTATGCATAGTAATTGCACTCACAAGAATGTTCTTCCTCAAACTTATAAGAGACAAAGAAGTATATTTTTGCATAAGGAGTGCAATACAGCCATAAAGTAGGTAGTAAATATATCACAGGGTGCCCACTCTATCACAGTATTTGTTTAAACTCATTTTCTGTTAATGTAGTTTGTGACATTATGAAGACCCATTACTAATTTATATTGCTTAAGGTGAAATATTTTTCCTCTATTCAGTTTTCTGTCAGTGCTATTGGTTTATGCTAATGTTTTGAGTGATGCTTTGCTTTAATGTTATTTTTGCATTATAATCAGTGCAAGTCAAAATCTCTAAAAAAATTAGCATAAAATGTACTAGAGGTGATGCTGGAGTGTAGAATGTATAGTAGAGAAGGAACTGATGGTGATTAAGCATGAAGTATATGAGAAATTAAGTAAACTTGATGTTAATAAGGCAGTAGGATTTAACAGTATATCACCATGTGTCTTGAGAGAATGCCTTATGGAATTAATGGCACCTCTGGTGCAACTATTTAACACGAATCTTGCAACAATGCAAGTCCCAAAGGAATGGAAAGTAGGAAAAATTATTCCACTTCACAAGGGGGGGGGCGGATAAGACTAAGGCTACAAATAATAGGCCAATCTTCTGTGGTTGTTAACTTATTAGAGAAGATGGTGGGGACCAGGTTTCAAAAGTGGGTTGATAATAGCAGTATTCTTTATGATGGTCGGTATGGCTCTGTTAAGGGGAAGGTCATGTTTCAGCAATCTGCTTACGTATTACAACAAGGTGACAAATACACTTGATAAAGGAGATGCACATACAATGGTATACTTGAATTTTTCAGAGCTTTAATAGACTGCCACATGACAAGCTGGTAGCTAAACTGAAACAGATGGGATTAGATAAGACTAGTAAGTTGGATAGCTGATTGGCTGTCTGATAGGTATCAGCAGGTTGCATATGGAGGAGTAATATTCCAAAAGAGAAAGGTAATATTCCAAAAGAGAAAAGAACAAATCCCTGTGGCACTCCTAGTGGAGTGCCACAGGGATTTGTTTTGGGACCATTATTGTTTAACTCTTACATTAATGACATTGGGACTGCTTAACTGGAAATGTGCAGCTGTTTTCTGATGATACAAAGTTGGGAAGGGCAACAAGAAGTAGAGCAGACATTGTGACCCTGCAAGAGGATCTGAATAGACTGTGAGTGGGCAAATGATTGTAGCTATCAGTTTGCAAAGGTGCAAGGTCTTGAAATTTAGTAGGCAAGGCTGAGATGCAAAGTATACAATTAATGGAGAAATTTTGAAGGAGATGAGAGATCTAGGAGTGATGGTGAAGAAAGACCTGCAGTTTAAGAAACATTGCTAAAACTATAAGAACATCCCAAGAGATTATGGCGATAATGAAGAGGATATTGACATTCAGAAGCAAGAGGCCATGGTTCCCTTGATAAGGCTTTGATCAGGCCACATATGGACTACTGTATACAGATACCTGGTTTTTAGGGAGATGTATTGGAGAAGGTTTATTAAGTTAGTGTCAGGTATATGGGATGTTGGATATGAGAAGAGATTGATGGAATGCAAATTACAGAGTCTTGTGAATAGAAGAAGAGAGAGGATATAATTGAGACATAAGATGGTGAGGATTGGTATCAAATTAATGTGGAGAAGATATTTCATAGTGTAAAGAGTGCCAGGGTAGAAAGCTAGAGGCTATCCACAGATGCTGTATAAGGAGAGAAACAAGCATGTCTTTACATGGAGACTGATTGATGAGTGGAATGCATTGCCTGAAAGTGTGGTGAGTGCAGAAACTTGTGAATGGGTTCAAGGCATGGTTCAATGATCTTTTAGCATGAGAGAATATAGACCTCCCACAATGAGTCTTCGACTCCATGGAGGTAAGATGATAATAATAATAATGTGTTAAATGCTTCCTAAAATTTAAAAACACCTTCCTTTTGTATTTTCCCCTCTTTTTTAACAGTATGTTTGTGGCCAGCATAAGTAGTAGCATGTGTTACTAATAGAAACCATGATGTTATTGATTGAGCTGTAATTCTGTGATCAAGAATTTCTTCACACGTTGACAAATAACACAATATTTCAACTACAGTTAGAAATTTAATATGCTAAATAATCTGATAAAACTAGAGATTCTGCAGGATAATTTAAATAAACTGGCAGTGTGAACAAAAGATAATGGTGGTCAGTTTAACAGTGCAAAATTATTTGTGCTTTGGCTTGATTATGATAATGCACTAATCAGGCCACATCTGGATTTCCATGCATAGATTTAGTTGCCTGGATATCTAGATATAAGAAAACATTTGAAGAGTGAGTGAGTCAGGACTCCATAATGTCTTATATTGAGATATAAAAGCATTAAGAAAAAGCATATCAGATAGGAGATACTGCATAGAGTAATAGCTGTGGGAGAATGACATGCCATCTTTGGAAACTGTATAAATATCATGTAAATAAGGACATGAAAAGGAGATTTTCACTTCCTTACTCACATGATGAGTGATTAATAAGTGGAATGTGTTGCCAAAGTGGGGAGTGACAGCTATAATATAACGTTTTCAAACTAGGTATGATGCATATTGTGGTTGGTGAAAGTTTGGTCTTTCATGATGAGTTTTCTGACTTCATGGAAACTAAGAAGTAATACTATACATTTAACTCAAAGATTTACTGATTAAAATTTGTTACTGAACAAGGTGAAATCAAATGGATATCCAGCAAGGAGAGAAGGATGTCAGATAGTAGATTAATTATTGCAGATGTTTTAAATGGCAGGTTAAATGGCTTCAAAATTAAAAATGTGGAACAAAATTATATTTAACTGAAAAAACAAACAGTAATGAACGTGATTTTTAATAAAGCACACAACAGATTTAAAGAAGTTTACATTACATAAGACATGATGCTTTATAAAATACACTGTCATTAAATGATTTCCCAAATGTCATGTCCTATAAATTATGAAACACTGCTGCAAACAGGGTGTTTGAGTTTCAATGAACACTAAAAGTCAAAATATATATGTAAAGGTCTTCTTATGAGTATCCCACATGCAGTGTCATTGTTTATTTTTAAAATTCTGAAGTTATAAATGTTTTCATAAAATAAGTTTTAAGTACTTTAGAATGTTTTTAAAATTTCTTTCTTTTTTTTCTTTTAAAAAAAAACTAGACTGATGGCAAAATCTTAAAACTGTCCACTCTGAATAAAATTAACTGCTTTATGCAACTGACTGTATATATAAATCAATCTTCACAATATGCATACATGACTATCAAAATATATCACTGGAATGTTGATTTATGACTTCCAAGTACTAAAATACACCAAGTTCCCTTGCTGTATTTAACAACGAAATTCGATATTATTTTTATAAATATTTTATAACTCAGTGCAATATTCCAACTTATTGATAAATAATTAAATCTTCAAGAATTAAGCTTTGAATAACTGATTTATATTACACACATAACGATTTTCAGATATAAAATACATTTATTGTTTAACTCAAGTAAACATAACTACCAATTTCATCCACACACATGCTAAAAATGCTTCACTAAACATGTAACTAGTTTTTCCATGTCATGTTTTCGCTGCTCACCAACTTTAAGCACTTCTTCATGATTGGCTTCATCTTTACAGTCATATTCCATGATACAGAGATTGGTAATTAAGGAAAGACCAAAGACTTTAAGACCACAGTGTGCAGCAGCAATTACTTCATGAGCAGTACTCATGCCTAAGGGGGGGGGAAGAAAAAAAAAACATTACAGTTGCTGACTATTAGAAAAAAAAAATGATATGAACCACATTAAGTAAATTATAACTAGGCATTTAAATCTAGAAAAAAAATCTCTGTCTTTATACGCACACACATACATACATACGTGTGCATGTGTATGCACATAAAAATTAGGTCTGATTTTTTAGATGATAGAATTTGATATATGTGATGTAATCCTGTTATGAAATCTACAAGTAAATGATATCATTTCCCTTTGCTTGATCATGTCTTGTTAGCTTCTTTGTATTGTAATGGTCATGGATGTAAAGAAAAAAACACTAGAAAATTTTCCGAAAATCTTTTCGAAATTAAAAATCCTTTTTTTATTTATGTTGTGTCTCATGTGTTCTATTTCTATACTTATGAATTAGTGATCATTGCAGTTGCTCAGTCTTAGGTCATATGTGATGCATAGTGTGTATTCTCAAATCGTCTACTCAGCACCCCCCCCCCCCAAGATTAAATCCTGAGTGCGCTACTGGTGGTAGTAGTAGTAGTAATGGAGAGAGGGGAGGGGAGTAGGAAGGAAAAAGGGGTTAACTCCATCTGAATTCTAGATCATTTGAATAACATGCAGGAAATCAAGGGCTGTAGGATTATTTTAAGAAAAGAAGTATGAAAGGTTATGAACAATGGAAAGCAGCTAGATATATACAATACAAAACAAGCAGAGCTCTTAGTAAATTATAATTAACTAGATCTAGTCATAGCATCAAAGAACTTAGCAGTAGCCAAGGCAGTCAAAGCATTTTCCCCAAGCAAAGTCGTACTGACTTTGCTTGGAGAAAATGACCATGTGTGCTCAATCTGGAAAATTTCTAGACAAACAGAATTTTCAGTTAAGGGGAATATGTAGAATTACAAAGCTGATTGTGACAAATTTAGGAGTTAGCTTAGAGAATGCAATGATATATAAGAATCTGGAGACCACAGATGTATACAGGGAATGGGAGATGGTCAAGGGATGTATGAAGAAAGCAGTATGAAGCTGTACATCTCGAGTCAAGAGAATAAATCAGGTAGAAGTTAGATGGATGAGCCACATCATTTTGCAGGAGTTTCAGAATAAGAAAACATTATGGAGGGTATATATAGCTGACTTTAAGCTAGTAATGCTTTAAGCTGACTTGTAATGCTCATGGCATTACCTTGTAATGACATGAGCATTACAAGGTACAGGCTAGAAGAATGAACTGATAGTAAGGAAAACAAATTTTTTTTTTTTTTACATTTAATGTCCGTAGACAACACCATATGGCCACTGCCATACCTCACATGGTTTTGACAATGATGTCTTCTGCTAGAATAATTCTACACAAAGTTTGTAGAACAATCACAAACATCCATGCCCATGGCCTCTTGGCTGGAGAGCGGACACGCTAACCACTTGGCCAACTAGACTGGCGATAGTAAGGAAGGCAAAAAGGTAATTATGAGAGGAAATTAGCTGATGAGGCCAAAAGAAATCCCAGAGTTTTTCAGTGAATGTGAAAATATCCAAATTGTTGCATGTAACACCTGACAAGAGTACGGGAGATGAGTGATTCCACATTTGCCCTTGATTAATGAAACTTTGAGAGTATCGTTCGATTTGCTAGAAAATCACTTCTTAAGATCTAATGTGTTGGGGGAGGGGGAGGATGATGAACAAACTCTCTCTTGGCTTATCAGAAAATTTGAATCTTTAAGAGTATAGTGATGAAATGGTTTTGAAATCTATGGATTTTTTTTTTTTTTTTTTTAAACACAGGAAGGAGAATAGGCAATGAAAATAATAAATAACTATTTAGTATTTTGTATGTGGGGAGGAGAATATCTTGAGGAGAGAACATTCCACAGACCACTCATCATCTTGGTCATGCCTCTGAATTTTCTCCACCACTTTCTCATACTCAAGAAACCTGGGAGATGAGACCTGAGCAAACTTCCTTATCTCTACTTGTTAATGTATTCTTCAATAGCCAAGTAATCTTATGGTCTACCTTAGCAATATGTTCCCTAAACTTTAACTATCTGTCTACCACCATTCCTATATCTCTAGCTTTATCTATTTCCTGGAGTACAGTTCCATCGATGTTATACACAAAATCGATGGTATAAACAAACAGCTTGTTTGTTTATACCATCGCATAACTTTATATTTCTCCACATAGAACTGATACCCATTATCTTTTGCCCACACTGACAGTCTATTTAAATCATCCTGACAGCTCTCCACATTGCCTTGATTAACTATTACTCTACCTAATTTTGTATTTTCAGCAAACAAATGAATATTTCCTTTTGGGTTATCTCCTATATCATTTATGTACAAAAACTTCTGTTGTATAAGGCTTTGATTAGGCCACACATGGACTATTGTGCCCAGATTTGGTCACCTGGTTTTTAGAAGGATGAAGAAATGTTGGAAAGGGCCCAAAGGCGACTGACTAAGGTAGTTTCTGACCTCTGGAATGTCGAGTACGAGGAAAGATTGAGAAGATGTAATTTGCAGAGTCTGGTGGACAGGAGGAAGAGGGGAGATATGATAGAGACCTACAAGTTAGTAAGGGGTTGTTATAGGGATCAATGCTGGAGAAGTTCTAAAGAAAATAGTGGAAGATCAGGAGAGAACCAGAGGTCATCCCTGGAAACTGTATAAAGAGGGTGTGAGAGGCAGGTTTTTTTCGTGCAGAGTTATAAATGATTGGAATGCCTTGCCTGAGAGTGTGGTGTCTGCAAGGAGTTTGAGTGTGTTTAAGACATGGTATGATGAGCTGTGTGTGTGTGATAAAAGGACTTCCCAGATGAGTCTTTGACTCCATGAGGTCTTAGGGTAATAATAATAATAATATTAAACAGTAGTGGTCCTAGCACTGAACCTTGTGGCACACCACTAGTCACCTGTTTTTTCCTTGATTCTGCCTCTCCATATACCACTTTTTGATATCTGTCTAGCAGCCATCCTCTTATCCATATAATGAGGATCATATCCATCTCCACTTATTCTGATTTGCATAGCAGAGTTCCATGTGGTATTCAGTCAAATGTCTTTGCAAAATACAGCAGCATCATCGTGTAACCATTTCATTTATCCAATTCAGTTATTACTCCATTATAAAAAGTTAGTAAATTACTAAGGTATAGTGAGCCTTCACAAAGCCATGTTATCCCTCATACAGTATCATATTTTTATCCATCCATCCATTCTTGAATTCTCTTTTTGACCAATTTTTCCAGTAATTTTACGACCATGCCCGAGATACTGATTGGTCTATAATTTGCTATACTGCACTCTTAGAACCAAAAGCAAAGTAGTCATTCAATAATAAATTTAGTTTAATCCTTTATCCAAGTGTGAGCAAACATTGTTTGCTCACACTTGAATAAAGGATTAAACTAAATTTATTATAGTCTAACCAAGTGAAAAATAAACTTTCAACATCTTTTGGTCATTCAATAACTGAATTATTTTATCTGTCATCTTGTCAGATAAAATAGTTCAATCTTCAATAGTCATTCTTCCTCTTACTTGCCACATAAAAAAAAAAGAACTTTTTGGAATTTCCTTTGGCTGGCTCGACAAGATTCTTCTGGTATTTTGATTTTGCCTTCCTTGTCATGCTGGTCACCTTTCTTGCCTGAGCTTTGTATGAGGCTGGTTACCTTTCTTCTTATATATACCCTCCACAGCATTTTCTTATGCAAGGGAATTATTTTGTCCTCTTTCCACTTCCTTGAAACTCTACCAGAGATGAGACTTAATGAGCCTAGTCAGAGGCATTGCCAGTTCCCTTGTACAAAACCTGTGCTGATATTCCATTTAATTCCATAATATCGTAAGAACCTCATATTCATCCATCTCTGTTCCCACATCTGTCACAACAGTAACCTTTAGGATGATATACCCTTGCATAGTGGCCACTTAATAACTCAACTGCTTTATCTGCTTCTGTCACCTCATCACCATCATCATCACTCATTGAGGTTAATCTTCCATTGTCATTCTTCCTCTTATTTGCCATGTAACAAAAGAACTCTTTGGGATTTCCTTTGGCCTGCTTGACAAGATTCTTCTAGTAATCTGATTTTGCCTTCGTTATCAGGCTGGTCACCTTCTTGCCTGAGCCTTGTACTCTTTATGAGTTTGCTGAGCACCTTTCTCCTTATATACCCTCCACAGCATTTTCTTCTTCTGAAGTTCATACTTAATGATATTACTCATCCATCTAACCCCTACCTGATAACCCTCCTTACCTTTCAGTTTAATATTGCTTCTTCTAGATGACCCTTAATTATCTCCCATGCACTACTAACATCCTTCCCTTGCAGTGTTTTATGACATACCACAAATTTAAGCTTCCTCCTAAGCTTGTCATAATCACTCCAATATATACCCTTTCTTGACAGAATATTCCTCATGTTTTACAATCTCCCAGGTCAAGATTGCATAGTCACTTTTGTCAATCGGACAATGTGGCCACCTTGGTTATGGATACTATTCTGATCCTATGATCAGGTCCAATACTTTCACACTTCCTAGTCCTTCCATCACATGCTGCTGCCTCAAGTAATTATCTCTCAGTAGGTGTATAAATTCCATTTCCTTCCTGCCACGTCAGAGATTAAGCATATCTTTAATATGCTGCACCACAAAAACAGGGGAAAAACGTGGAAACCAAAATAATATATTTTGGCATTCAACTAAATCTTATTTTTGAGGTTCAGGCACATTAACTAGAAAAAGGCATGCCATCACTGATACTGATTTGATTTTTTTTATTAACTTTTATTTATTTTATTATTTGTATTCATTATTTTATATACTTTATTTCTTAGATCTTATAGCACAGTAATACAGCCTAAGAATCCAAATTTTGAAGACATGATTTAAATTTGAGATCTGCAGCTAACAAAATAAATACAGTTATACTACATTACTGCATAACAATATTACAATAATTAACGTTAATGAAATTCTTACCTACAGCATCTGCTCCAAGTATTCTAAGTGCCCTCAACTCTGCAACTGTTTCGTAAGATGGGCCTCCTACCATAACATAAACTCCTTCTTTAACGTATTGGTCAATTCCAATCTTCACAGCCACTTTTTTAGCTATATCACGTAGTTCTACATCATATGCCTTATTTACAGCTGGAAAACGAGGTCCAAACCTGCCAAATAATTTTCCAAGGTAAACTGGAGCATATTTGAGAGTCTTATTTATAAAGTAAGAACTTCAACATGCTAAAAGAAATTAACATAAAGGCCAAAACAAAAATGGAGTTATGATCAAATCATTGCTGGCCTGGTTGGCAGTGGTTAGCATATCTACTCTCCAGCCAGAAGGCCGTGGGTTTGAATCCTGCCATAGGCATGGATGTTTGTGATTTTCTCTGAAAATACTACTGGTAGTGGTGGGCAGTGGATGGCATTGGTGTAGTTGTGGTTTGTAGTAATTGGTGGACTGAGTGGTAGAGACAAAGTTGTAGAGTAGGTGCCCTCCCTCGATGAGTCTTTGGACTCCCTGGAGGTCACGTAATAATAATAATAGTAATAAATCCATCTCCTACTATACATTTGGTTCCAAGAAATGAATTGCTTGTCTTTCTACCTCATGGGAATGAGTTTAAAGTAGAATACACTCAATGTTCATAGAAACTGCATCACCTGCTGTAACCATGTTTTTTTTTTGGAATTAAATTTGAATGCCTATTTTAGAAGGGATAATAACACAATATTTGTCACAAATAATGAAGAAAGTAACATTTTTATTTTTGATTAATATTTGGCTTTTTTTAGCACTAGATGTGACATCATTAGGAAATGACAACAAACTTTACAAATATTTCAATATGCAGTGGACCATGATATTTTCACTGGAAAAACAAATATCAGTATCAAAATTTAATTCAACTACACAGTTTTATTAACATTCAAAGCTAAAAATTCACTTTTTGCTCTTTAGTACTTTGTGGGACCTCCTCCTCCTCTTGCCTTTCTTACAGCTTAGTATTTGAAAGGAATTGACAAAATCAGGGGTGCTTAAGGGTCAAAGCTGTATAACTGAGAGGAGACCTCCACATAGAATTTGAAGGAATGCAGGGAACCGACCAGGGCTTCTGACCTAATGTCCAATCCTCACTTTCTCATGGTGCACCCCAATAGGTATCTACCTGGATACTGAACAAACGAGGATGGGCTGGCAATTTGGAATTTAGCCAACCAAATTGTATTCTTATTGGCTTAACCTCCTTACCGACTGAGGTGGATGAAATAGTGAGACCAAATTGCACTTCTTATGCACGTTATTCAATAGGTGTTACAGAATTGTATCCAGATTTAGCTGGACATCTATAGACATCATGGCCGGTTGGGAGGGGGGGGGGTAAACTACAAATAAAATTATGGTACAACATGACAGAATTTTATGCCAGCTGGGGTGTCACCAGGACGAAGAGAAAAGTCAGCTACTGGAACAAAACCTGAAACACACACTGACTCAACATCACCAGATGTTCGTGATCGGTACCATGAACATAAGAAGCATGAATGGCAAAGAAATGGAGCCAGCTGAGGAACTGGATAAGTACCATATTGACATAACAGGATTGACAAACAAAAAAGAAAAACTGGCGAGATCTTTCTGAGCAATAAATACAAAATGTTATATTCAGGCAATGACAATCAAGGAATAGCTATAGTATTCAACACTAAATACTAGGCTAATCTTCTTGAATGGCAGACAATATCAAGAGTGATGTGGGCAAATATCAGAATGGGGAACTGGACAATGAGACTTATTTGTGCCTATGGTCCCACAGAAGGTTCTACTAAAGTAGAAGTGGGGGATTTTTTTTTTTTTGAGGCTTTAGAGAAAGCAACTGACTCAATGAAAAATGAAAAGTTGGTTCTTGTTGGGATCTAAATAGCAGAGTAGGAAATGACTGTCAGACATACAAAAATATTTTGGAAAAATTTGGAGAAAAGAGCAAAGCAAATAATTGGCAAATACCTGTTGGATTCCAGCTCAGGATATGGACTGGTTATTACTGACACAATGTTCCAACATAAAAATGTGCACAAATTCACATGGAGAGAAGAGGCAAGGAATAAGAAAAGTCTCATTGACTATGTTATTGTTGATAGTGATGTTTTCTCCCTGGTGCAGGACACCAGAGTGTACAGAGGATTTGAAATTGGAAGTGATCACTATTTAGTCTTGAGCAGAATAAAATTGAATGTCATTTTGAAAAGAATAACATGTAAGAAAGTTTTAAAGAGAATAAAAGTTGAGCAGCTCTCAGATGTGAACTGTAGACTAAAATACACAAATATTAATCAAGAAAAAATGAAAGAGTTTCATAACAAGAACCAAACCTTGGAGATTCAGTGGCAAATCCTGAAGAAATCATTGATTGATTCAGCCAGAGAGGCATGTGGTGATGCAAGGATAGAAAAATCAGAACTCCATGGTGGACACAGGAAGTTAAAGAGGCAATGAAGGAAAAGAAAAAAGCATATCAAAAGTTCCTGGCAAATAAGTCAGCTTGTGCTCTTAGAGAATATAGAGACAAATGTAAGAAAGCTAAACACTGCGTAAAACTAGCTAAACAAAAGTCATGGGAAGACTTTAGCAAGAACATAGAAGATAAAATCAAGAAGATGGCAAGATATTTTGGAGGTTGTTTGGAAAAAAGCTCAGAAATAGAGGAAAGAGTGCTGTAAAAGGCATTAGAGTTGATAAAGATGACATGAAAAGTGGTGAAAAAGATAAACTTGATGTATGGAGTAATTACTTCGAAAAATTGCTAAATGAAACAAACAGTGATGACAGCACAGTAGTAAAAAACACTCAACAGACATGCAATTAGGAATAGATATCCATACTTGAAGTAGAAAAAATAATCAAAAGCCTGAAATGTGGAAAGGCAGCAGGAGTAGATGATATTTGATCAGAAATGCTCAAGTATGGAGGTATAAAAGTCTTACAGTGGCTGTACTGCATAGTTCAGAAGGCCTGGACAGAGTGACAAATTCCAGATGATTGGAGTAGAGCTCTCATAGTACCCATATATAAAAAGGAAAATAAAACTGCATGTGAGAATTACAGAGGTATTTCCCTACTGAGTGTTCCTAGTAAGATCTATGCAAGTATACTTGAGAATCAGTTGAGAAGGATTGTGGAAGAGAAGCTTGTTGAAGAACAAGCTGGATTCAGGCCAAATAGAGGCTGTCATGATCAGATTTTCACTTTACGAGAGACAGTTGAGAAATCATGGGAATATAAAAACATCCGTATTTAAGTTTTGTAGATCTGGAAAAGGCATATGACAAGATGCCAAGAAAGAAGCTATTCAAAACGCTAGAGTTGTATGATATAATGCCAATGGGGCATTATATCAAGCAATACTTAGTCTTTATTTGAATTGTAAGGCAGCAGTTAGAATTGAAATATAGGATTATACTTTATAGGTTTAATGTTAAATCTGGTGTCAGCCAAAGATGTTCATTATCTATATGGATCACATTATGAAGGAAAGTGGTATTAAACCTGATATCAAAATTGCAGATGTTAATCTCAGCCTCTTTACTTTATGCAGATGTTATATTTCTAAATAAATCCAATACAAGTCTGCAAGATTCCCTAACCAAATTGAATAACTGTTGTAATAAATTTGGTATGAAAATCAGCAATAACAAGACAAAGACAATGAAAATCAGCAGAAACATTGAAATTATCAACTGCAATGGAGAACCTATAGAACAAGTAAAACATTTCAGCTACTTAGGCACGATTTTTAGTGAAGATGGTAAATTAAATATGGAAATAGACAACAGAATCAACAAAGTTGATACGGTTTGAAGTCAACTGAATAAATTTATATGGAACAAGAGAGAAATTAGTCAAAACACTAAATTAGCTGTATACAAGACAGTGTTCAAGCCAATTTTAACTTATGGATCTGAGAGCTGGATTAGAAATAGACCAAAGACTAGAGACGACAGATATGAGAGTCCTGAGAAAGATTAAAGGGATGAACATATGACATCAATGGCAATATCATATTAAAAATGAGAATATTAGAAAAGAAGTTAACATTCTCGTAGACAGGCTTATACATTGGTTATGCATTACTAAATCACTTAAGGAATTGACAACGTAGATACGAATATAAATTAAATTACACTTTAATAAATATTTCCGATATTTTGGCAACGTCATGTTGCCATTTTCAAAAGGAACTTACAAAAAAGGTACGTGCATGTAGGCACTACAGCACAGTAACTGAGAATGAAGTGATGAAGCTATTGTTCTCCTAAAAGTCCTGATGGTGTCCCCTTAGCGGGCTAAGTAGGTGTTCTTGGCCGTTGGGTTGAAGGTCTGCTGATGTAAGCCTCCCAAATTTGGGGCAGTCTCATACAACCAAATTTGTTGAGGTTTGGAGAGTTTCTTAGGGCTGAGGCTGATTCCATAAACAGTCTTTCGAATTTGTATTTGCTACGGTGTATTATTGTAGCTTTCTTCCACCGTATTCTATGGCATGTATCCAGAGCATGGTCTGCAAGACCAGAATGGCTGTACTTGTGAAAACGGATGTAGTCCTTGTGTTTCGAAATTCTGATATTTGCTGTCCTGCCTGTTTGGCCAAAGTAAGACAGTTTACAGCTGCAAGAGACCTGGTATACACCAGGTAGGACTAGGGGAAGTGGTTAGTCTTTAGTGGAGCGGATAAGGGATGCCAATTTTCTGTATGGTCTGTAACAGGAGGTCGTCATGTTATTTTAAGATTTTGGTAATTTTTTCCGAGGTGCCTCAGATGTAGGGAATGGTGATGGATTTAGAGGTGTTGTGGAGGGGGGGGGGGGGCGGGTTGTAGGTTTCAATATATTTTGGAATTTTTTGGGGGAGTAGCCATTGGCTGAGAAAGTGTTAAGGATGTGATTTAGTTCAGTGTTTAGGGCCATGTCGTTAGAACAGATTGGTTTAGCCCTGTTGTATAGTGTTTTCACCACTCCATATTGTTGTGAGGTGGGGGAAGATTGTTGGTGAATGTACCTGTCTGTATGGGTGGGTTTTCTATAATCTGAGAAAACCAAGGTTCCATCAGGCTGGCTGGTGACTAGCGTGTCTTGGAAAGAGAGGCTGTTGTTTTCCTCTTTTTCCAGAGTGAACTTGATTCTGGGGTGTTGGTTGTTTAAGTGTGTTAAGAAGGAGTGCATCAGAGCCATGTGGCCAAATAGCGAACACATCATCAACGTAGCGAAGCCATATGGTTGGTTTTTGTGGAGCAGAGGCTAAGGCTTTTTCTTCAAAGGTCTCCATAAAGAAATTGGCCAAGGGTGGGGAGAGTGGTGAACCCATGGCTGTCCCCTCTATTTGTTTGTAGAATTTTCCCTGCCAAACGAAATAGCCTGAGTTCATTGTGAACTGAAATAGGGCTGAGATATCGGGAGAAAATTTAGCTTGGATTAGCTCTAAAGTTTCCTTTAGAGCTGTACGGTCTGTAACCTCCTGTTTACAGACCATACAGAAAATTGGCATCCCTTATCCGCTCCACTAAAGACCAACCACTTCCCCTAGACCTACCTGGTGTATACCAGGTCCCTTGCAGCTGTAAACTGTTTTACTTTGGCCAAACAGGCAGGACAGTGAATATCAGAATTTTGGAACACAAGGACTACATCCGTTTTCACAAGTACAGCCATTCTGGTCTTGCAGACCATGCTCTGATACACGCCACAGAATATGGTGGAAGAAAGCTACAGTAATACATGGTAGCAAATACAAATTTGAAAGACTATTTATGGAATCAGCCTCAGCTGATTCCGTAAATAGTTTCTTAGGGTTTCGAATAAGAAACCCTAAGAAACTCTCGAAACCTCAACAAATTTGGTTGTATGAGACCGCCCCAAATTTGGGAGGCTTACATCAGCAGACCTTCAGCCTAACGGCCAAGAACACCTACTTAGCCCGCTAGGGGGCACCATCGGGACTTTTAGGAGATCAATAGCTTCATCACTTCATTCTCAGTTACTGTGCTGTAGTGCCTACGTGCACGTGCCTATTTTGTAAGTTCCTTTTGAAGATGGTAACGTGACGTTGCCGAAATATCGGAAATATTTATTAAAGTGTAATTTAATTTATATTCGTATCTACGTTGTCAATTCCTTAAGTGATTTATTAGAACTTAACATTGTTAGCATCCATGAATGTGTTAGCAGAGCTAATCTCAGGTGGTATGGTTACTTAAACAGAATAGCAGAGGAAAGATTAACAAAACAAGTGTTCTCTGCCAGATTGGCAGGAAAAAGAGCCAGAGGAAGACCAAGATATAGGTAGATTGATACAGTAAGTGCCTTAGAAAACAGAAATATAAGCTATCATATCTTGTACACTCCCTACACCCCCTTGAAGGTACATGTCAAGAATGTGATGATGATAATGATGATTGACAAAATCAATTTCCTGATGGATGCAACTGTCAATTCATGGTTCCATACACTAATAATGCTTTTTTGGAGCTCCTGAAGTGTTTTCAGCTACTTCTTGTTTATTTCAGTCTCCATTTGGTATCGCAAATTCTCAAAGGGATTGAGATCTGGACTATTACCTGGCCATGGTAGTTGCTGAATCGAGTGTTCATTAAGCCACTTATTAACCTGCAACAAAAACTAAAGTTTTTTTTTAAGTACTACACTCAATTTGTATGGTACATTTTTGTGTTATAATAGCATCACTTACACCAATGACAAAAGGCAGAGTCATCTGAAAGATGCAGTTTGTCGTTACAGTACTCTTATAGTAGGCAGCAATTCTTCTTCTAAAATTTTCTGGCACACTTGTGCATTCAAACCTTTTGTGAAATGCAAGCGACCAACACCATGATATGACATGCAGCCCCAAATCATCTGACTGGCTGAGAATTTGACTGTTGACACCAGACAGTCATGGGTGAATTTTTCTCCTGATCGTCTATGAACTGCCTGCCTGTCATCTGCACCCTACAGGTTAAACTTTTTCTCATCAGAAAAAATTACTCTTTTCCACTGATCAGTGGTCAATTTGGCATGTTCTTTACCCATGACTGACAAGTATGGGTAAAGAACATGCCAAATTGGATCATCCATGATGAGACTGCTCATTTCGTGAATATCTGTTAATAATTATAAGAATCTTCAATTCTTATGGCTGTGGACGTGGAATTGTGCTAACTTTTGAACTGGTCAGGTTTTGAGAGTTACTTGCATAACCATCAACCTGATAATTGGATATCATGCATATTCACCAATACCCAGAACTACCAGAGAGAAAGGCAAAGAGTTCTTAGCAGGGATATCTTTACAGGAAGATGTGAAAGTAGGGGAGTATTGCTAATGATTGTAGAGGAATTAAATCCAACCAGAGTAGAAATCAGAAATGAATTTGAGGTCATCTAGTGTGTGTGTGTGTGAGATAAAGATTAACTGGACAAAATATATAGGAATTTACCACTATAAGACAAATACTTCAGTGTTCTGCAATATGTGGTAAAACAAAAAATGACTGATTGATATTAACTACTAAACTGGCCTTGACATGATATACATCAATAATTAATTGATGTAATTACATGCAAAATGTCCATCAGGGTTAATATAACATTTAGATACTATTGTAATAAAAAAGTATACAAACTTATAATTTTGATATATTTTATTGATTTTTTTTTTATCCATGCGGCTGTTTGGTTGGTTAATTATTGGCAATTTATTATAAACTCAAGTGTAAATTTTAGCTGCATTGACTGTGATGTTTTTGCATTTGGAAGTTTTTGAATGAAGTACTTTCCAATATATTGCTTTGTGTACTGTACCCTTTCCTTCTATTATGTTGGCCACCAAATACCAAGTTTGGCATTTAAAGATTATTAAGTATAATAATAGAAGATTTTGTAGCATACTCAGCCTGCAACATGCATCCTTCCCATCATTTAGAAATGTGACATGTAAGAGATGCAGGAGTGTACATTTGCAGGGAATGTAGACAATGAGAGGAGTTGAGTGATTTCAACATCAGTATCTCAGGCTTCAGTGGTAGTGACAGTGATGCTACAGAAATAAGCATTTGCTGAGAGAGTTATGAGTAGCATGATTTAGGAAGGGGAAGATGGCAAGCATGAGTGGCGATGGAGTTGACATTAGGTAGTGGGACTGAAGATATCGAAGACCTAAAGGATGGTGATGACTGTCAGTGAATCTTAAGTGATGGTAGGATACTTGGAGAGATAGAGGTGCTGAAAGAAGAAGTGGAAAGTATGAAAAATAATTTAACTTATGCGAAGAAAGAGAGAGATTCGAAGACTAGAAAGGTTGACTGATATGAGTTGAATAAGAAGTACTAAAGAAACTTATAAGAATGAGAAAAGGAGAGAGATAATACAAATCAGGGAAAGAGGGAATAAGAGAAAGGAGAGAGTACAGGGAAAGAGACAAGAGGAAGGCAATTAAGTGAGAGAAAGGAAGGAATGTTATGCATGTGAGCAAGGAATGAATGGATTTGTGAGGAGAGTAATGAATGGAGATGCAATGATTTGTGGTGCATAGAACAGATTGTTAGAGGAGTGCATGCCTGTAGTATGGACAGAGAATGTGTATGGCAATAAAGAGATGAGAATGTAGATGAGATAATAGTGATGTTTACATTAGGAACAGCAGAAAGTGTGTAAAGGAAGATAATGAGTTTATTGTCCAGATATGATATGAGTAATACAGAACTGAGGACAGCAGCAATAATGGATGGCATGATAGTGACAATATCAAAAAACAGGTCTGGAATATGTGGATGTTTGGAGGGTATTTGAAGAAAGAAGAGAACCAGCTGTATACTAGAGATCATATGCTGAGAGTATTTGGACAGGGAAACCGGTATTGTCAGGGCGGATGGTAGCAGGGGTAATCTCTTCTCGAGATAGTCACTTGTGAAATGGGAGAATGTATGGCAGACTGCAGAGTTAAAAGGAATCTGGAGGAAATAACATTAGGTATTAAAATGAAGACAAAGCACCGATGTTTCTTTATACAAATTCTAGGAGAATCAGAAATAAAGAAAGTGAAATGGTAATACTGATAGCCTCAGCCTGCTCCAAGATTATTGGAATCAGTGAAACATAGTCGACAGAAGGTGATATATGGACAGGAATAAAAGTATAAAGGTATAGCATATTTGAGCAGAAGAGGAAGGGCAAATGCGTAATGTTATGATAAGTCAAGAATTGTGTTCTTTCAGAGTAGAGAATTTGGAAGGAAATGGCATTAATGGTTTTGAAAGTGCATGCTGTGAGGTGAAGGTGGGCAGGAAGGATATTTAGTGGGAATGCTGCTATAGGCTAGGGAACATGGAAGATGATGAGTAGGAATTGGATTTGGTCTTTGCATAAGAGGAATTGATCATAACTGAGATGTCAGGCTTGACCTTTCACTGGTGAAGGTGACCATGAAGTGTTAATTTGGAGGCCATCTCGGATAAGATGATACATGGTGCCTGGGAATAAGTTACTCTAAACTTGTGCTCTCATATTTTATTGTTATTGCAAATGTTTCTCCCCAAGATTATCCAAGAAATGGAAATCACAACAGTGAGTACTGAGGAGACGATTACCTCTGCACAACCCATAAGTATTTGGAGTGCATCAAGTCAATTATTTATTCAACTAAATATCAGCCATGTCAGTGCTCACTATGCCTACCATGCAAAGTAAAGATGGTGGCAACAAAGACCAATGATGGCAGAGCACTTTGGGTCTCACCCCACAGCACTATCGATCACTGTTAAACTGAATGATAATACCAAGTCTGCTGCAGTTGCCAAATTGATATTACTAATAAGGAAAAAAAAAAGGTCTAATGTGTGATCTCTGTTGCCACTGGCTACATACTTCCTCCCAAAAAATAGAGGAATCAGCACACAAATTACTCATTGACCTCAACCATCCTTTCTTCTGTTTGCTATGCTTCTCTTCAGAAAAGCAGCTTCTGTTTAAAAAAAAAAAGGGGGGGGGGCAGTGAAAAGCCTCGAACAGTACCTTAAAAATACGAACAAAACTTTCTCCTCCAAATCTAAATGCTGGAAACCAAGATTAAATTGCTCGATTATCAGCACTGCAATGCAAGTATATCTTCCTCAGACAATGCTAACAAACTCTCCAAACTAATCACATCAATGGTACACAACTTGATCGAGGCTAAAAAAACAGGAAATTCAACACTGTCGTTCTGACCTTTCCAATGGAAACTGGCAAATTGCTAAAAGTTGACATCAGTAAGTCAGCAGGAAAATGCAACTCTGATCCTAGAAATATTGTCACTCGATAAAAATTTGAACTTTAGGAGACATAGAAAGGTCAGTGTGTTTAATGCTTTTGTTGAAATTTTGTTCTTTTGTTGCTTTTGTTCATAAATAGATTTATGAATTTTATTGTTATTTTCTTTCAAAATAATTAGTTTTTATAGCAATATTACGGCTGATTTTTGTGTCATTGCAGTATTTATATATTTCCTAATATTTTGTTAGAATATCGTTAATATTAAAGTAAAAATAAAATATTATTATTAGACACCTCCAGGAAGTCCTAAGACTCATCAAGATTTTATTGTTATTTTCTTTCAAAATAATTAGTTTTTATAGCAATATTATGGCTGATTTTTGTGTCATTGCAGTATTTATATATTTCCTAATATTTTGTTAGAATATCGTTAATATTAAAGTAAAAATAAAATATTATTATTAGACACCTCCAGGAAGTCCTAAGACTCATCAAGGGAGGGCACCTACTCTACAACTCTCTGTCTCCACCACTCAACCCCATCCACAAACTGCCTCATCTACACCAACACCATCTACTGTCCACCATCACCACTATTATTTTCACAGACAATCACAAATATCCATGTCCACGGCGGGATTCGAACCCACAGCCTTTTGGATGGAGAGCAGATACACTAACCACTCAGCCAACCAGGCCAACTAAAATATATGGTGCTAAAACTGCAAAAGAACAATAGAGTAGCAGCAAAGAGTAATGCTAGTGAAATTGTTAATGAGGTGGATTTCCCAGTGAACAGAACTGTGCCATTTCAAACTAGAGAGAACATTGAGTATGAATTAATTTTGGAAATATCTAGACCAGGGGTCGCCAAACTTCTTTGACCATCGACCCCTTCAAGAGTTTGACGTTTTATCGATCCCCTCTATTTTACTATTACGTAATTATAGTAGGATAAGCAAAAAAGACGCTTATGTGAGTTTTTAGACTGTTTATTTTATAGTTACAGAGTTTATTGTATGTATAATATAGTATATATTATTATATTACTATCACTAGTAATATCACTGGTATTACTAGTTTTTCAATTGGTATTACTAGTTATTTCAAGATATTTATATAATTTATTAATATTAATAAACTACTGGTATTACTACCAGCCCTGCTCAACTTTTTAACATAGAGAAGTTTAGTTTGTGAATGAATAACGATTGAATTATAATATGCACGTTGATGAATTTTAGAACATTAATGCTCACTTGTATATTGATGCGCAAAAATGAGACTGGGATTGAATATGTGTAAGTATAAGTAAATAAGCAACCGCACATGTGTTGCCATCTCGCTCCTGCTGCACCAGCCGGGCAGGAACCACAACATCCATTTATTGGTAAATACGTCATTTTGGCCTACTTGATTGGCCTCCGTAACTATTTTCATGACCTTGCTCCATCTTACAGGTCATATTCTTGTCACTGTTCCTGCAATTCACTCTTAATTGCATTGTCATTCAGGATTGAGGTAATCCAAGTTAACCGAATTAAATATTACCCGTACAATGATGTATTATATTTTTCTATCGACCCCTAACAATGTTATATCTACCCCTGGGGATCGATATCGACCACTGATCTAGACCAAAGCAAACAGGTTTCGATGTTAATTGTTAGCAACATATAACTTCAGTGTAATTTTAGCATAATTTTAGTCAGGTTTAGTTGTGACTGAGTATGGTGTGTGTTTGTATTTCATAGTTAATCAATTTGAAGCATTTTTTTCAGAATAACATTAATGGTGGCAAATGTTGAGTGTGTTGAGTAGTGTGGCACAAAAATTGAGTGTGCTGAGTAGTGTGGATTTTACCAAGATAGTTTTTACTGGGAATGTAAGATGTATGCATGGGCAAATGTGGCAGATATGTTTGTTGAGAGATTAAACAAGAGAAGTGAGGCTCTGTAGAAAGTGTGATATGTTAATGGACTGTGGTGATTTGAATGATAGTAGGAAGCTGTAAGTGAAGAATACCAGCAAAAAAGGTGAACGACAATGAAGGATATAAGACTAAGAATGATAGCAAGATGAGAATATGAGTATAGAGAATGTAACTGTGAATAGGGAAATTATTAAAAAAGGAAAAACAAGTGTAATTAAGGAAGCAGAAGTGCGGCTGACTAATGAAGTAAGAGCTGGCATGGAAATGAAAGAAAGTCTGGCTGACAGAGCAAAGTGGGAACAATTTCTGGAATGCAAGAGTTGAAAAAATGATATGATTAAGATGAAGAATGAAATGAGGCATGTGCAAAATGAAATTAAATGTATGGTGGATATGAACTGAAGAGTGCAAAAGAAAAAAAAAAGATAGCAGAGAGAAAGAAGTAGCAAATGATCAAGAATAGCACAATAAGCACTATATTGAGATTCTATCATAAAAGTTGTGGTGGATGAGAGGAGGCACAAGATATATTTTTCAGGAGAGAGAATGAACAGGATGAAAGAGGAACTGGATATGAGAAGTAAGCATGCGAGGGAGTTAGTGATTGTAGTTGGGACAAATGATTTGGTTGGGCATAGGGAGAATGTGAGATTGGATATCAGAAGATTATTGAGGAGAGTGAAAGACAACAGTGTGGTAGGAACAGTGGTTTGCGTGTTGCCAAGGTATGACAATGAGTTGCTGTGGAGAGCAAAGATCTTGAATGGAATTTTAGCAGAAATGTATGAAGAAAAAAGAGTGCAGTTTGTGAACATATGGAATGACTGTATAAGAGTAATGAACTGCATCTGAATGGTTTGGGAGCGAGTTATTTGGAAATGCTGCTACTGCTGCTGGAAAGAAGTGTAGTGAATAATGCAGAAGTCAAAGATGATGTAAATAAGCAGGAGAGTGAATCAGGTGAAACTGGGGTGGTTGTGAATGGAGAAGAGAATATGAGAACAAATGCAAGTTGGACAGGAAAATGGGGTGGGCCAGGGAGATCAGGAAGACACAGAGTAACAAGAGTGGATTCTAAAAGTGGTAATGAATGCACATATGTGGATGGTCAAGCATAGGAATGCAATGGTCAGGAATACATGGGGTGGGGATTGTATCTGAGGGTTATGTGGGAGAGAAGATCAGGAGACACCACAAATGGGGGATAGCATGAGTAGGACTGGTTATAGACCAAGAAATGAATTATGTTTATTTATGAATATGAATGCCAGGAGTATCAGAAATAAAGGAAATTAAACTGTGCATTAATTAAGTGTATGCTTGAAAAAAGTGGGAATAAGTGAAACATGGTTGGATGAGAATGACATCTTGACAGGAATAAGAAAACAAAAAAGGAAAACAGTTAGATTTGAAGAGGGTTCTCGAACAAGTAAGGAGAAAAAGAAACTGCTCAAGGAAAGTATGTAGAAGTCACATCAAAATGCAATAATAAATAAATCAAATCAGCTAAAACCTTTAATTCCCTTATAGGGAGTTGGTGAGGCCTTTATACCCTATCTAGCTTTTGGAGTCTGAGTGGGCAGTTCAGTCTCTGCCAGTAGTCAATCAGAGATAGCTGGCCCATGTCTATCACTAATTATAGGCAGCCACTGACGAAGAGACCAACAAGCAAGTGCTGCGATCTCTTGGTACCTAACCCTAACAGGATATGCAGTGCCAGTGCTAGGGTCTTTGTCGCCCGCATGCAATTTCTATCTAAGCACCCCTGTAACTATCCGGACGTGTGTGGTTCTTTTACAATAATAAAAATTTAAATTATTCGAAATTTCTTAAATAAATTTAGACAGAACAGCCACACGTTGGTTCGCTAAATGTAATGAACAAGGGGGTGTTGACTAGGCAGGATCATCGTTAAAAATCCGATTATTCAAAAAATTCTCAAAATTTAAAGCAAATTTTGATAAAGCCACTTCACTTTAATCGTTGAATATAATGATACAAGGATTATAGCCTTCTCACTGACCCGAATCATTAACAAAATTAAAATGAATTTTAATTAAAGTTAAAATTTATTTGAACTAAAGTTTAAAAAATTTTTGCATTTTACAAGTTACTAAATTCTTAGTAACTTATAAAAATTATTAAAAACTTTTTACAAGTGGAACTATCTTTTAGGAATATAAAAGAAACTCAAGATAGATGAGAAAATAAGAAAAGAATTCAGAAATAATTAGAACATTTAATATAAGTATTCGAAAAATAAAATCTTCACAGAATAACAGAAAATAAATTAAATTACATAAATATACTTGAAATTTTTTAAATTAAAATTTTAGTGTTTTTGATTTCATATTCACAAAATTAGGAATAATGGTCTTAACGTCTAATTCTGCACATGTCATTTTCAATACCTATTAACGCCAAACTAACAAGCCTATTTTTTGACATACTTGTTCTTAAGTAGGTTTTAATTAATTTCAACTTGGAAAAGGAACGTTCTCTGCTCACTACACTAATAGGTAAGGTTAATAGTATTCTTAAAGCAATTGAAAAGTTAGGGAAAGATAAATTATTGGACGCAATAAAATTAAGAATATTGAAAGAGTTTTGAATATTTAAATTATCCTTCCGAAAAATATCCCAGAAAGCACATAACTCGTCATATAGTTCTATCGCATTTACATCTTTATTGTCACCATCCTTCAAGAGAATCTCTGAATCTTCATAATTTTATTATTATTACTCGTGACACCTCCAAGGAGTCCGAAGACTCATCACGGGAGGAACACCTACTGTACAACTCTCCGTCTCCACTACTACACAGAACCTCTACTACCAATCACCTACATCAATGTCATCTACTGCCCACAACCACCAGAGCTAGTATTTTTTTGTCTGTAAATTGCGTGTGTTCTGAAGGGCTGATTTGTCTGTACGCAGGATGAAAAACCAGAGTTTCCAGGAGAAAAAATCCTGCTACCTCCATATGAGATCGGCTAACTCACTTTCGATTGAAAAAGTCCATATAAAGATATCCTTCCATCATGACGAGAATCGAACTTAGGCCTTTTCTAATCGAAGGGTGCAACATACTGTCATTCTTCCAATTGCGCTATGGAGGCACTGATTTTTTCGTAAATCTTCGTTGTTAATTTGTAGTAATCTATACAAGAAATTGAAATTATCATAATCTGTTTTTAGTTGTTCAAAACGTTCTATTAACAAACACGTTGCAACGTCTAGAAGTGTATAAAACACATCCACTCTAATTTATCTTCTGGCAATTGTGGCATTTTGTAATGATACTCGTAGTCAAATTGTCATGTCTTCTTTCATCGTCGAACTTCTGTACCAGTTTTAAATTCTTGTTCTCCATCTACCTCTTCACTCAGTTCTTTTGCCGTTTTTAGAACTTCTTTAAAATTTGTATCTGATCTATACTCTTGTAAGAATATTTTTAAGTTTTAGATAGATTCTAAAGCAAGTGTAATGTTCATATTTTTGTCTTGAAGCATTTTACTCACAGGGTTTATTCTGTTAAATCATGCCAAGTTATAAGAGAGCAAATAAATTTGTAGTTCTTTATTTTAGCACATAATGTTTGTGCTCCATGCTGAGTTTATTAAAATTTTCATTATTTAAAATTTCAAAAAGTGCATCGTAAATTTCTCCTAACTGATATCGTAGAGGGTGGGTTGCATTAATTTTACTTTCCCATCCCATTTCTGATGGCTGTTTCAATGTTAAATTTTTTACGAACTTTAAGATTGCCCAACGTTTGTAAGAGAATGAAAAGAAATTGTATATTTCTTGAATAATTGCAAAGAAACTAATTGTACTGCATTCACTTTGGCTGCATCGTTAATGATTAAATTTAGAGTATGAGCAGCACATGGCACGTAAAGAGCTTGAGAATTTTTGTTCAAAAGCAAATTTTGGATCCCATATCTTTTCCCTTTCATATTTTCCCCATTGTCACACTCTTGACCTCGCCTGTCTTCAATGGGAATGTTCCATTTTTCCATTATTGTTGCACATAAACCACGTCCTGTGGAATCTGATATATCTGCAAAATCTAAAAGTTTTCTCTGATCTTGACAATTCCATTGTCACAGGAAACAAAGCGAATAATAATGGTCATTTGTTTTGTTTTACTTGCATCATATGTGCAGTCTAAAATTATGGAATAATATTTAGATTTTCGAATTGATACTAAAATTGTATCCCTGATTACGTTACTTAAAGTTTCCAATATTTCATTTTGATTGTCTTTACTCAAATAGTGTACTCTATTGTTTCGTTTAAGGGCCCTTTCAACATGATTTTCCATAACAGGATCAAACTTCACAAACAGTTCGACTAATTATAGAATATTGCCATTATTCCTTTCATATAATTTATCAGATGATCCACAAAAAGCTAAATTTTGGCTACCAAGGAATTTTATAATTTCAATCAAGCATTCTAAAACACTCGTCCAATGTTTCTTTTCCATTTCATACATGCTTTCAGTCTGGCAATCAATTGTAGTTTTGTTTTTTAAATTTTTATCAAGTTCCTTCCATTTTAAGAAATTTTTCATGTGAGTTAAACTAGTCTCATGTCTATGCAAAGTTGTACTTACATTTCTCCAATTGTTATAACCTTCTACAAGACTACTTGATTCAGTAGGTGTGAAAAGTTTGCAACAAAAGCAAAAAACAGAATCTAAAGTTTCGGAATAAACGAGCCATGTTCTTGGCACCAGCTACCCGCGTTCCATTGTTCTATTATAATACGTGTCGCCAAATTTACGACCATATGTATCTCTGGGATATATTATATTTTTCTTTTGAACAGGCCCCATTTCAATTAAAACAAATCTTAATTTTTCATCAATATTTCCCCATTCACCTGGATCTTCTAAATTTACAGAGACTAACAATGTGTTAGTTTCGTGGTCAACTACAACTAAATCTTCTCCTAACTGTTTTTCACTTAAATCATGCATCTTATTATCTTTTTCAATAGTAGCAATAGTACTTTCATGAAAACTGGATTATGTGCACGGTTCGTCAACTCTAATTTCTGATGTATAGAGTTGGTTACAATCTGCATCAGAATATTTTAATAAATTTATTAAGAGCCCCAGTTTGTTTCTTAATATCTGCTTCTTTCGCAGCATGACGCTTACGATTTTGTGCATCAGATAACTTTTTTTTAAATTTTTGATTCCATTTCTATTTTATACCCACAAGAAATTATTACACAACACGACACAGAGACGAAATAATAGTCCATATTGCGCTACTGTCAGTAGCCTACTGAGATGCATACCATATGACTGGTTTACCTAGCAACAAATGTTTTGTACGAAAATTCATTTCTGCGCATGTTCACCGTTTCACTTTAGATAGACTGCAGTAGACACAACATTCTGCAGGCAAGCGTCTGCTCTCGCTGCAAAATTGTAAACAGCTGGCTGAAAGAGGTGGCAATATACAATTTTTAAAAATTTTTATTCGGTGTATCTGGCCTTATTTATTTTAATATTGATCATTCTAAGAATTTTTTGTTTTTATGATAAAAATTTTGTTTCTTAAAAATGAACTTATGAACTGTCCCCGGCGGCGGTGCCCCTTCGTAGCAGCACCCGCATGCTCTGCATGCCCGCTTCCACCAGCCCTGAGGATATGTTACTGTCTGAAAATAATGTGAGGTACTATGGTCAATTTTCTTGAGTTTATGGGATGAAAAACCCGAGTTTCCAGGAGAAAAAACCACCTGTTTACCCATGCTAGAGATCGACTAACTCGGGAACCAGTCAAAGATGGGCTTAGAAAAAGTTCCTCCAGTAGGCGACTAGACTTGAACCTGAGTCTAACTTCGAGTGATCAAGTGCAGAGGATGCAAGCGCCACTTCCACTGAGCTACACAGGCCTTCAAATACAATAATAATAGTGGTATCAGTGAAACTTGTTATAAATCCAAGAATGAGTTATGTTTGTATATGATTGCCAGACATATCAGAAACAAGGGAAATGAAATTATTATTATTGTGTGTCTACATTCACAACATGTTCAAGCAATGCATTCCACTCACCATGCAAAGAACCTGCTCCTCACTCCTCTGCTCACACCCTCCTTATACAATTTCCAGAAATGGCCTGTTGTTCTATGCTCTCTCTACCATTCTATTCAAAATCTATTCTATGCCCCCCCTTCCTCCTATTCACAAGGCTTTGCGATTGACATTCCCTCAATCTGTTCTTGTACTCCAAAGACCACTGACCACCTTTGTGAATCTTCTCTGCACCCTTTCTAACATATCCTCTTCATCATGAAACCTAGCAACCAAATCTGTGCACAATAATCAATATAAGAGGCCTGATCAAGGTCTTATATTGGCATCATAACCTCTTTATTTCTGCACGTCAGGATCCTCCACATCATTGCCATTATCCGATAACATCTTCACAACTTGTGCAATTTGGCCCCTGAATTTCAGATCGGCCTCCTCCACCACCACCACCACTCAGAAGTCCCTCATCTCCTCTATCTCGTTTAAAGTTTCCCCACTAAGTGTATACTTTACATCCCATCGTTGCTTACCAAATTTTAAAACCTTACACTCTGCAACATTCAAGTCCTCCTGTAAAGCCATAACATCTGCTTGGCTCTGCTCTGCATTGCTCTCCCCAGTTTTGCATCATCTGCATATTCACTAGTTAAACCAATCCTAATATCGTTAATATGCAAATTGAACAACAATGGTCCCAAAATTGACCCCTGCGGTACACCACTAGTGACCCTCCTCTTTTGGGATACTGCACTCCCATATAGAACTTTCTTATACCTATTTGACAGCCAGTCACTAATCCAACTCAGAAGTCCATTTGGTTTTCAATTATTTAAGAGCTTGTTATGTGACAATCTATCAAAATAAAATATCAAAATGGCTGCATTGATTGAGTTTGTTCACCCAAAAAGTGTTGGAATAAGTGAGACATGGTTGGATGAAGATGACATCCTGACAATTATTTCATGAAGACAGAAAGGGTAAAAAGGGAGGAAAGTGTTACTGATGATAGACAGAGTTATTTACATACAATCTAGAGATGCAAGAGGAAATAGTGATAATGGTTTTGAGGCAGTATGGTGTGAGATAGAGGTGAATAGAATGAAATACATTGTTGAATGTTGCTATTGACCTGGTAATAGTGGAGGGGTAGTGACCAGGAAATGTATAAGCAAATTAGCTAAGCAAGTAGAAAAGAGGGCGATCATTATGGGTGATATTAATATGGCAATATAGATTGGGATGACAAGATAGCAACCAGAAGTAAAGAAAAAGAGTGAGTTTTTGAGGGACAACTACCTAAGAGAGCATGTAACAGAGGGAACACAAGAACTGAGGGTCTTGGATTTGATCATCTCATCAAAGGATGTTATAATAAATAAGGCATCAAAATCTCCTCCATTTGGGTGAGAATGACCATGAAGTGATTACTGGGTGGTTGCCAGCCATGTGAGGAAAGGGTATACATGGAACTATAAGGCTCGTGATTATGAGAAGCTCAGGAGACAGCTTGCAGCTGTAGCATGAAATGAAGAGTTGGGTGGAAAGGAGAGCAGTGCTGCTCGGGTGATATTCAAGAACTATCTAGTAGAAGCAATGTCTAAATGTATTTCAAAGGTCAGAAGATTAAATAAGATAGGTGAGAAATGGATCAATGAAGAGATTAAGCACGCAATAGAGAAAAAAGGCATTATGGAGGCAACATAAGAGGAGTGGTAATAATCAATTCCATGAGGAATACAAAGAACAGGCGAGGAGGGCGACTCAGTAATGGTAGCAAAAGTTCAGTATGAGCAGCAGTTAGCTAATGAAGCAAAAAAAAAAAAATCTCAGGGAGTTCTTTCAATATGTAACCACAGCAAAAATAAGAATGATTATGGTAGGATGGCATTGATTAGACAAATTGATAAAAGGACAACTACCAGAGGATATAGTTGAGATATTTAATGAGCAGTTCATAAAAGGTATTTCATCCTTATGAATGTGACATCATGGAGAGTTTGAGAGCAGTGAATGAGGAGGAGGAGAAGAGATTAACTGTGAGCGAGGAAGAGGTATATGGGGAATTAAGCAAACTTGATATTAATAATGCTGCGAGACTTGATGTTATATCACCATGTATTTTGAAGGAATGTGACAGGGAGTTGACATCTGCCTTGCCATTTGTTTATTATGTCTTACACTGAGTCATGTTCCAAAGAAAGTTGAAGATAAAATGACGGAATTCAAGTATCAAATTATTGGCCAATCTCTGTCAGTTATTGTGGTTTTTAATCACACCTGACAAAGTGTTGGAAAGATTCATGAGAATCAGGATCCAGAATTGGATTGACAATAAGGGTATTATCTTTAATGGACAGCATGGATTTGTAAAAGGGAGGTCATATTTTAGTAATCTACTAACTTATACAACAAGGTGACAGCAGCATTGGATGTGAGAGATGGATATACACAATAGACTTTGCAAAGGCTTTTGGATTACTGTATGATAAACTGATAGTCAAACCAGAGTGGATGGGGTTGGATATTAAACTAGTTAGGTTACAGATTGGCTGCCTGATAGGTATCAACAAGTTATGTATGGGGGAGCAGTATCACAGAAGAGGAAAGTCACTAGTGGTGTGCCTCAGGGGTCTGTTTTAGGACCATTGCTAATGTTTAACCTGTATGTTAATGATATTGGGGAAGATTTGAATGGAATATACAGCTGTTTGCAGATGATGTAAAGTTGGGGTGAATATGATAAGCAGAGCAGATGTTCTGGCATTACAAGAAGATTTGAATAGATTGAATGAATGAATGCAGGAATAGGGATCCAGTTCAATGTTGCAAAATATAAGGTTTTAAATATTTTGAAAAAAAAGATGGGATGTAGAATTTACTCTTGGTCTGGATATATTTTTGAAGGTGGAGAAAATAAGAGATCTCTGACTAATAGTGGATGTGAAATTTAGAGGAGATGTGGCCAAAATTGAGAGGTCAACCCACAAATTCTGGCAATGGAGCAGAGGACACCAACTTGTAGAAGTAAGGAGATTCTGTTCTATTGTATAAGGTCTGATACCACATATCAACTACTGTGCAGAGATTTGGTCACCTGGTTTTCAAGGATGAAGAGGGTCCAGAGGCAATTAACCAAAATAGTTTCTGATCTCTTGAATGTTGAATATGAGGAAAGGTTGTGACGATAAAATTTGCTACTGATAGAGTCTAGTGGATAGGAAGGGGGGGGGGGTGATATGATAGAGATGCACAAGTTAGTAAGGGGTTGTTATAGGCTTCAGATTGAAGACATTTTTTCATAAAATGGTGGGAGAATAAGAGGTCATCACTAGAAGCTATATAAGGAGGTTGTGAGCAAGGAAGTGAGAAGCAAGTTTTTTTTTTACATGGAGAGTTGTGAATGATTGGAATGCATTACCTGAGAGTGTGGTGTTTGCAGAGAATTTAAGGCACAGTATGATGAGCTGTGTGTATGACAAAAGGGGCCTCCTAGATGAGTCTGACTCCACGAGGTCTTAGGATAATAATAATAATAATAATAATAATAGGTGTCATGTGCATAATGGTTAGTGTGAGCCTATAGTGATATTACCTAGGTAATAATAATTCAACAGATAACGGATATGATGCGCAAAATTGGCTTGAGAAATCGAACAGAAACTGAAGCATTGGAGGTGGTAAGTGAAGGACGATAACAGTAGTGTTATTTCAGTGTTTTATATTTGAATCACTGCTGCTGAATTTATATATTATATTTATTAGATAAAAAAAGCCTATGACAAAGTCATTAGGAACAAACTATAGATCATACTCTAAGTTAAATATTCTGACTCAATTGCTCTTACCAACAACTCACATATCAAAATCAGTTGTAAGAATCAGTGAAGATATTACTTAATGGAAACCAATCAGAGGAATCTGTTAAGGATGCACAGTATCACTTATTTAATATCCATGTAGATGAAATAGTAAAGAAATGGAAAAAAATATTTTAAAAAAATCAGTATTTTGATACGCTACTGTTTGTAGATGACTACATAATCATAATTACTAAAAAATTTAGAATAGAAATATTAACAGAATAAGATAATTATTTCTTCTAAACAAGATTTCCAATCTAAAATAAAACCATGACTGAAAATCAAATTTTAGAACAAATTAACTGCTTCAAATCCTTCGATGCTCTACATCACATATAAAATAAGTTGACAGTGATACCAAAATTTCAAACTTCCTAAAGATAACAGGCATGAATCAGTAATATTTTCAAACCTAATCAAAGTAAAAAAAAGAAAAAAAAAAGAATAATAGTTTATGCAGTTCTGGCAAGAAAAACAAGATGTAGGAAATGAAGGCAGAGGATGAGAAGTTGGTTTGATGAGTTTGGAGTTGAACCGTAATTGGGCATTGACCATCAGCTGCTCATGTTTGTATATGAGTAAAGTGGAGAGATGGTAATAGCAGCCAGTTTAGAGGAGAAGTGTTTATGGAAATACATATAGAAGAGAAATAATGCGGCATCAGAATGGCTAATCAAGTATTCGTGTCAAAGTAAAATATGAACCATAAAAACTGCATAAAAAAGGGGAAAAATTAATGGTTCAAACATACTGAAAGGAAGGACAATTTAAGACTATCAAAAAGATATTCATATATATCACTAAGGACACAGAAGTCAAGAACAACCAAGGAAAAGATGGAATAAAATTATAAGACCATTGGCCCATTCTTGCCCCTTAGCCTATAATTTCATTCCATCTTTTTCTTGGGATATGAACCCATGTCTTTCCAACCAAAGTGAATTGTCAAAACTATCTGAGCTACGAGGGCTATATAACACTGTGTACAGAGATTAATAATATTGGACCAGATAGCTGCAAAATGTTTAAAAGAACACTAACTTATAAGAATGATAAAGTTATTTTTTCTTTTACAAAGCTTGATAAAGCCATACCTGAAATATATCATGCAGATATATGGTGACTTAGGCTCTATGGGGGATGGAGAAGCAAGTTGAAAAGATCCAGTAAAGAGTGATCCAAATGATATTTAACCTATGGAATTGTGCATATCAGGCCATAGTGAAGATATGTTTCCAACTTTTAAAAATACACGAATGAGAAGAAATAAGATAGAAACATAGAAGTTTACAACATTTTGCAAATCATGGTAGAGAGTGTGTGTGTAGAGCGAGAGAGAGAGAGAATAAACATGTATGGGAACAAAACAAAATGTAAACAATCTCATTAAACATATGGAAGCTAAACTACATTAGTGGTGAATTTTGTAATACATGTATCAATTCAGTGACAGTGACAATTACTTACTGTTTTGGTTCACTTGCTGTCATTATTATTATTATTATTATTAGTGTTTTGTTTGTTTTTTCCAGCATTGTCAGTGTCAGACTGGGGCTTTGGGGTTAGCTTTTTTTTTCTGGGTGGTCTAGTTTTCTCCTCACAAATATAAAATCAACTTCAAACAGATTTGATAGTAACTATATAAAGATCAAGCATAAACATGAATTTGAGTAATTTGCAGAGTTCATGCTGTTGCTACTCTTGATGAAGACACTTAAAGTTTTCCTTTCCATTTTTCTAAAGATGCACTTTCAACTGATTGTTCAGGTGACAGAACATCTTTGGGAGAGAAAAAAAAAATTATATCAGAGATTAAAAACTACTGAATATACCTCTCATCATTCCTTCCTCTCAAAGGATTGTCACCTGCAAATCCAGGCAAATTAATGTGATCTTTTATAATCATGATATCTCCTATTGAAAACTGAGGATTAAGGCCTCCAGCAGCATTAGTCACAATCAAAGTTTTGACACCCATGAGCTTCATCACTCTTACTGGCATTGAACACTAGAGAATGAAGAAAATAAAGAATCAATGTTGATCAACTCTTAACAAGAGCTTTTTTTAGTTGTCTTTCATTTGTATATCATTAAATTATTTGTTTTATAGTCTGAACTATAGTGTAGGCATTTGTATCATAATGGCAAATGTTTAACTGGATTTTAGCTTGTAAACCAATTCAACAAATAAAAAACTCATTGGCATCATCATATTTAATTTTTTTTTAAAGTTTGTGGAGTTAATTGTAATCTAGTAACTGTTTAATTTGAAACTTGCTGAGGCTTATATGTATAGGGACCCTTGGTTTCAAATGCTTCTATTTACGCCACTTCAAAATGACAGTGGTTTGACTGTAATGGGCAAAAATTTAAGTAATTTTTTTTTAAATAACAAAAGAAATTTTTTTAGGGAAATAAAAATGTAAACTCTGTATGCATTGAGAATTTAAGAAATTATTTCTGCCAGTTGTAATTCACCATGCAATCAATTTGAAGTATGAGAGATAGCATTGTTACAACTATAATTTATTTCTATTATTTTCTCCCTTCTACATGTTAGGCCTACTGGTCTGTTACAGGGCTATTTAGCTATCTACCTATAAGCCCTTCTAGGTCATATCCATTCCAAGGGTAAGGTGACACTAGCCCTATGCCTTCCATTATATCCTATGGCTGTAGCTGCGTGTGTTCACAGGGCCAGTTTGCCTGCTTGTGGGAGGAAGCACCCCCCCAGATAAACTGGAGAGAAAAACCCTGCTATCCACGCCCAAGACCAGCTAACTTGGCTATGTCTGACAAAGATCCTTAAACTCCTCATATTGGCAACAGGAATCAAACCCAGGACACTCACTCATTTTTCAGGCATATGGTTGCAAAGTGCAGAGCCACTAGGCTAACCACGCAAGCTTATTTCTATTATTATATGTGAATTAAACCTTAGCATACAGTTTTGCTATAATTATTAATAAGTAGCCCTTTATGCTCCTTAATGATTATAACAAAAAAATTCAATTTGTGAAATTTATAAAGTAAAACAAGAAAAAACATGGCCAGTATTACTAGTAAACCCAATCAAACAAAATAAAAATTATGAGAAGAATGGAGATTGGTAAAGGAGGTTCTAGTGTTGTGTGTAGAGTTCTGAACTTGTCTGTTTAACTGCTACAACCTAATGAAGAAATCGAGAAAATCAAAAATTCCTTTGAATCATCAGTTCATGTTAGATTTCCAAGATGATGTATTTGCCAATCCATTATGTTATGGGTTGATATGAATCAATGCTATGTCCCTGTGACACAGGCATTACTTATGAATGAGGTCAGGAGTTGTTCAATCATTACTATTACACAAGCATCTCGACAGAGTACAGTGACTTATCAATGGGATGCCCACACAAACCATTTTTGATATAATGAATATCATATCTCTCCTCAGTCATTCACTAACAAAGCACTTAACTGTGTGACAAAGTATTCCTCTTATTTACCACTTTCCATGCAAAAAAAAAAAAATCTATGCCTTATATTCTTGTTAACCACACTCTTATGCAACTTCCACAAGTGACCACTTTCTTTCCCATAGTCATCTACTGGAAAATTCCATTAGCATCTACTAAAAAAAATCTCTTTAATAACTCATGTTTCTATTATCCTCTTCTTTCTGCTTATTAGATAAGCTTTGTAATCCACAAACCAGTCACTATTTTGCACTATGGAGTCTAGATGTGTAATAAACCTCCTTATCCCTGCTTTTCAGTGTGTTCCTTAAAGATCCACACGATCCTTTGAGATATTTTTTCCATATCTGCAATATGTCCTCTGAACTTAATTCCCTGTCCACCCTAATCTGTACATTCAATTTCTTATAGTGAAGTTCCATTTATAAAATAAATATGCAATCTGTAGTTTTTTTTTCATCCCAAAGAGAATAGCTTTACACACCAACACAGTGAACCAGCAGTAATTTTTCTTTGCACAAGCAGCCTCTACTTAGATCATCCTTAATAATAAATCATCTTTATTATTAACTATTGCTCTCCTCAGTTTTTAGCATCAACAAACAAATGATTATTCCACTTCAGTAATTCCTAATATCAAATTGAAAAGAAGCACTCTCAGTACAGTCCTCTGACATGCATGAACTCAGCTGTCACTTTATTGTAGAAGGTGAGTAAATTAAAACAAAGCCCTTCCCATCACAAAGCTATGCTATCCTCTATACATTATTCCTATCCACCCATTCTGCTCCTGAGATATTAATTGGACTAGAATTGAAACCTCAGTCCAGGAGCTGCCTTTGTGTAACTATTATAGTCCAATTAATATCTCAGGAGTAGAATGGGTGGATAGGAATAATGTGCACTTTGAGAGGAAAATATTTAAACAAAAGACTGTTTAATTTACGTTTAACTGGACGGTTTATGTCTCAGCACTGGTAGAGTGCTGAGACATAAATTAAATAATCCAATTAAAGGCACTACAATTTCTGTTGAATTTTCATGTAACACATGGGCTAATATCTCATGCAATCTCATAGGGTTGTATTAATTGAGATTTAATGTCTGAAACACCTCTGTTCACTTCTCAATTCCAGTCACCTTAGTCACTGCATTATCTCTACCTGGATGAAACAAACTTGCAAAATGATCATTCAATGATTCATTAATTTTTCTGCTTCTATCAACTCCTTGTCATCAGCATTTGCAAGAATTAATGCTCAAAACTCTGAAATCAATGCACGATTTTTTCAAGTGTGTATGCATGCGTGCGTGCATGCACGCACACACACACACACAAATAAACTGAAAGAAAAATAATAAAAATTTAATTCCAATTTTGGATTGTGATACAGTTTATGTAAATGCAAGATAACAGTCTACTTATGCTTCCACACAATGTCATTACTTTCATCAATCTAAACATATACATAAGATTTGGTCTGGTATTTTGTTCATAGAGATCATAAGATTATAAGGACAGGAAATATAAACAATGAGAGGCCTCAGAGGAAAGGAGAGGGCATGTTGGAGACTTAATGGAATGTATACAGCACTCAGAAAGGATTAACATAAGTTTAGTACTTCCTATATTTCGTCCTAGTCACTAGGACATCTTCAGGGATTACAAAAACAACTAATGTAACATGAACACAAATAACATACAATACCAAGCCCAACCACTTGGGTGACACTAAAGTCCTATCTAGGTGGAGCGCCCTCTAAGGGCAGTTGTAGGTGGCCTGGAATGTAAGGTGGGACCTCTGGTGATGAGTGTTTCCCAAATCTTTGGAAGCTTAATGCAACTGTATTTATTAAGATTTGGTTGATTTTTGAGAGCTGCTGCTGCTTCTAAGAATAGTCAATAAGAGTTTAAAAATGCCATCACCATACCTTGCATCCGTGGCACATCTGAAAAAATATCCAAGATTCTAAAAAAGTACAACCTACACACACAGCATATAAGCCCCACCACAAACTTGCTACCCTTATCCATTCTACTAAAGATCAGCTCCCTCCTCTCTCTCTCTCTCTGCCTAGAGTTTACAAAGTACCATGTTCCTGTAAGCTGGCATACTTTGGACAGACAGACAGGCAGATCAGCATCCATCTGCCTGGAGGAACACAAGTCTTACATCTGTAAACACAACTATGGTCAGTCAGGCTTGGCTGACCATGTCTTGGACACCACCCACAGGGTCTCTTGGAAGAAAACCACCATGCTCCACCACAGCAACTTCAAGAAAGAGAGACTATTCTTAGAAGCAGCAGCAGCTCTCAAATATCAACCAAATCTTAATAAATACGGTTGCATTAAGCTTCCGAAGATTTGGGAAACATTCATCACCAGAGGTCCCACCTTACATTCCAGGCCACCTACAACCGCCCTTAGAGGGCGCTCCACCTAGATAGGACTTTAGTGTCACCCAAGTGGTTGGGCTTAGTATTGCATGTTATTTGTGATCATGTTACATTAGTTGTTTTTGTAATCCCTGAAGATGTCCTAGTGACTAGGACGAAATATAGGAAGTATTAAACCTATGTTAATCCTTTCTGAGTGCTGTATACATTCCATTAAGCCTCCAACATGATGTCCTCACAGCACTTAAGCCTCTACACACGAGTAAAGGAGAGGAAAGAAAGGAATGGAGAGTATAAGCTGACAGAAGCATCTATTGCTGAAGACAAAAGGGAAGAGTAGAAGATTTAAAAAAAAAATAAAGCAACAGTTTAATAACACAAGAGTAGAAGCAAAAGAGAAGAAATAAAGAACAACTATACAATAGACTACTGCATGAAATGAATGGAGCCACAGTCGAGCAAGACAGATGCAAATAATCAGCAAGTGTCCTTGCACATTCTACAGTATGCAGCTTAGGGTAACTAAGCAGATAATAAAATGCAAAGAAAATAATCCTTAGTAAAATCCTTTAAACAGTTATGCAATTTCTTTTGGCTTATGTCTGATGTCTTCTTAACAGTAGTAAGATCTGAAAGAATGTTCATGTGCAGGAAACTCAAGCCATGAATGATTATTCTCATAATAAACAAAGATAGATGGCATGTTTGAATTGAGAAATTAAACTCGTGTTAACTGGAATATATATAAGATACCGAATGAATTATTAAAATATGAAAGGAAATAATTAGCAAAAGAACTGTGCTATTCTAAATATAGTATTTAAAGAAACAAAAATACAGAATGATTGACAAAAGGAGTAACCATACAGATTTCCAAGAAAGGTGACAGGGTAAATCCAAAGAACTAGAAGTAACTTTCTAAACAATATATATTTGTAACTTTAAGAATATGTGTAATATAAAAGACCATTCTAGTAACAAAATTTAATGCAATCAATTATATTTTTCAAAAAAAAAAAAAAAAAATCTATGTTTTTACTGTTCTTCCTATTCTTATTCTTTAATGGCTTCTTCTTGGAATGGTTCTCACACAAAGGAAATGTTCTTCAACAATACAGCACCACCAATCACTTTATGGAAACTTTTGACTTATTGAGATGTCATTGAAAAATGGAAGTAGCTTGGACAAGTACATTTTTTTCATGGCAAGCAGGATTTTGCATAGTTTACTGAGCCCTGATAATCACCACATTAAAACCTTTCCAACATCATCTTTAGTATAACAAAAGAAATTTCAGAACTAATTAACATATGCTCAGGTAAGTTCTATAATAAATACAGAAAAAGGACAAAATAAAGAAAAGGATTAGGCAAGGTGGCTCTTTAATGTTGGATACAATAAATAAAAGAGGTAAACAAAATGGAAAAGTGTGGAATACAAATTAAGAATAATTGGATATTAGATTCAGCATTATTTCAAAGCCGAATGTAGTAACTATGCAACTTGCAGGAATACATTCCTCTGCATTCACGAGTTGTCTTAGTGCGAAATGTATTTTTTGTAAGTGAACTCTCGGTTCAGTACGTAAAAGTAATTACTTGGTAATTCAAAATAAAGAGCCAAAAAGGCTTCAGTTCAGTGATGCAAAATTATAAGCAAAGTGGATATTAGATGCAGCATTATTTCACTGAGAGTTCACTTATGTAAAATACATTTTAAGTTGCTTAGTACTGAATGAAAGTTTTTGCTCTCTTAAGGTTTCTGCTTGGTCTCTGAAGAGAATCAACTAGTTCGAAACAACTGTCAGGCCAGTGAAACTTTATCAAAATGGACTAATAAAAGGCGAATATACAGACGCTTGGGCATCACCTATGTCTTTTAAGTAGTTCACACTAAGGCAACTCGTGAATGACAAGGAATGTATTCCCGCAAGCTGTCTAGTCAACTTACGAAACGCATAGTTTCTACAATCGGCTTTGAAATAATGCTGCATCTAATATCCACTTTGCTTATGTAATTTTGCATCGCTAAACTAAAGCCTTTTGGCTCTTTATTTTAGTGATAACTGGATATGCTGATATAATATTACTCGCAGAAAATGATCTACAAAGATTACCAAACATATTCAGTAATGTAACAGAAAAAAAATATGAAGGTATTAGAGTAAACCAAAACTGCAACAGTTGCTAGGGAACTCATAAAATGTAGAAATCACAGGGAAAATAATTGAACAAGTAAGTTAGTAAGATGAAATATTTAGGAATTGAAATAATTATGACATCACAAAATGAAGTACAAGGACAAATAAAAAAAAAAAAAAAGGTAGTAGAATATCAGGATATCTCAACAGTCTCATCTGGAAGAAACAGAAGATAAGTGAAAGATCAGAAGAGTAGAATGGGCAAAAAGTGCTGGAAATAGTAGTAGTGTGATAGAGATGAGAGAACAAGAGTGCAAGATGGACAGGGGAAATGGAGAAGTCAGGGCAGACGGGGAGACATAGCATAAGGAGAACGGATGTTTGAACCAGCAATGAATGTTTATATGGAGATGGTCAGCACATGAATGGGACAGCCTGAGATGTTAGGAGTGGTCATAAACAACAGGTGGCATGGCTGGACTGATTAGAAACCTAAAAGGGACTGCTATGTATATTTACAAATACCAGGAGCATCAAAAATAAGAGATTAAATTACTTTACTGAGCGAGTTTATTCATTCAAAAATTGTTAGAATAAGTGAAACATGGATGAGGATGATAATATCCTGATGGGAATAACTGTGGAAGAGTACAATGTTTTTTGTGAGGAGAGAAAAGACAGAAAGGGAGGGATCGGCTGCTGATGATAAGAGGGGAATTGTGTCTGCATAAGGTAGAGAACAAATTAGAGTCAAGTAGATGTTATGACCTTACAGGAGGACTCTAATAGATTGTGTGAATGGGCAGTAAGTGGAACTATCAGTTCAATGTTGCAAAGTGTGAGGTTTTGAGATTTGGTAAGCAATGATAGTATACCCTTGGTGGGGAAACTTTAAAAGGAGGGTATGAGAGATCTAGGAGTGATGGTAGACAAGGACTTGAAATCCAGGGGACCACAATGCACAAGTTTTGAAGACGTCGCATCGAATAGTACCAATGATGCAAAGGACTCTGACTTGCAGAAATAGAGAGGTTATGATGCAGTGTATAAGGCCTCGATCAGGCCACGTATGGATTAATGTGCACAAATTTGGTTGCAGGTTTTCATGGTGATGAAGATATGTTGGAAAGAGCCCAGGAAGATTCACGAAGGTGATCACTGGTCTTTGGAATACGAAGACAGATTGAGAGAATGTAAGTTGCAAAGCCTCATTAATAGGAGGGGGGGGGGGGATATGATTGAGACATATAAGCTAGTCAGGTGTTATCAGGTTGACATGGAAAAGATTTTTCATAGAATGGGAGAGAAGGGGTAGAACAACAGCTATCACTGAAAACTGTATAAGGAGGATGTCAGCAGAGTGAGGAGCAAGTTCTTTGCATGGAGAAGGTTGTGAGTGGAATGCATTGCCTGAGTGTGTGTGTGTGTGTGTTGTTGTGAATGTAGACACATTGAATCAGTTTAAGGCAGAGTTGGATGAGCATTGTGTGCAATAGTGTGTACCTTCCACAATGAGTCTCAGACTCCATGGAGGTAAGATAATAATAATAAATGCGAGAGAGAGAAATGGCAATGGTTTTGAGGTACTATGGCATGAGGCAGTGGTTGACAGGAAAAGAGATTTGGCTGTATGTTGCTATAGGTCAGGGAATGGGGAAGAGATGATGAAGAAATTATATGCAACATAGGTTAGTGAACAAAGGAAGGGCAATTATTACAGGTGATTTTAATTATAGTAATATAGATTTGTATGAAGAGACAGCATCTGGGAATAAGAAAAATGAATTTCTTGAGTTTTTTAAAACTATCTTAGGTAAAAAGTATGTAAAGAAGAGCATGTGAGAATCGAGTCTTAGATCTTATCATTTTAGAAGATGTGATTGTGAGTGGGGGTGTTGCATTTTTCTCCGCATGGTGAGAGTGATTATGAAGTGATGATCTGGTTAGTGGTCAGCCACATGAAACTGCTGTGAGGAAAGGTTGTATGTCGAACTACAAGGAAATTTTTCACGAGATGGAATGGAATAGAATAAGAGGCTATCCCTGGAAAACTGTATAAGGAGATTTCGAGTAAGGGAATGAGGCACAAGTTCTTTGCATGGAGACTGCAGATACATTGAATGAATTTAAAGCACAGCTTGATGAGTTTTGTGTGTGTGAGAGAGACAGTGCATGTATCTTCTGCAATGAGTCTCTTCACTCCATGCAGATCTAATGTTAATAATAATCTGATACTTATTTCAGGAAAAATCTTTGAACATCTTAAAAGACAAGACAAGTTCCTGTGCACCGTTGATCTCTTGCTTACAATTTTTCATTCCAGAGAACTTTTCCAAGCTGATTTCTAAGATTAAGGGAGGTCAGGTTTTAGTAATCTACTTACTTATTACAATAAAGTGACAGCAGCATAGGAAGTGGGAGACGGATACAAAGTAGTCAAATCAAATAATGGTGTCAAATCTCCCTACAGTTAATGAGAGTGACCATGAAGTGATTATGTAGGTGGATGCCAACCATGTGAGGACTTCTGTAAGGAAAGGATATATATGTGTGAAACTACAAGGCTGGTGATTATGAGAAGCTCAGGAGACAGCTTGTGGCTGTAGCATGGAATGAGGAGTTTGATGCAGAGGAGATAAATGCTGCTTGGCTGACATTCAAGAACTATCTAGTAGAAGCAATGTCTAAATGTATTCCAAAGGTCAAAAGGTTAAATAAGGTAGGTGTGAAACAGATGAAGAGATTAAGAGAAATCAATTCCATGAGGAATACAAAGAGCAGGCATGGAAGGTGACTCAGTAAGGATAGCAAAAATGCAGTACGAGCAGCAGTTAGCTTATGAAGGGGGGAAAAAAAAAAAAAAAAAAAAAAAAACCCTACAGAGTTGTTTCAATATATAGCCAGTAAAAAAAAAGTTACGGTAGGATGGTGATGATTGGGGAAAATGGTATAAGGACAACTGCTGCGAAGGATATAGTTGAGATATTTAATTAGCAGTTCATAAAGGTCTTTAATCCTTATGAATATGATATCATGGAGAGTTTGAGGGCAGTGGATGATGAGGAGGACAGACTGACTGCAAGTGAGGAAGAGGTATATGTGGAATTAAGCAAACTTCATATTAATAAGGCTAATAATATTAATAATAATAATAATGATAATAATAATATTAATAAGGTGAGCCGTGGACATTCGGAAAGGGGGGATCCTGGTAGTCTTGCCCTAATTTGGTCCCTGCTTCGGCAAGACTGTGGTCCTGGATGGCCCAGCCAGGATCAATTGGCTAGTGGGCTTGCCTGCAAGGGTCAACGGTGTTGCAGTAAGTCTCTCACCCCATGGTCCGGGGTTGGGATCCACCTGCTGTAGTGCCTGTATAGTGTCTGGGGTAGCCCTGGCGTTCTACTCCTGAGGGCAGTCTTTGCTTGCAGGGTAGTGGGCGTCCATGTGTGGCTCCATGGTGGGTGGGGAGCTCTGGTGCTGAATTAAAAACTCCTTAAGCATGAATCCTTCATCCTCAAATGTTTCAGAGAACCCTAACAAAGTTCCAACCAAGTATTGATACCACAGATTAAAGATCAAGGAGTGGAAACAGAAGCAAGAAACAAAAGATATCGAATACTAACATAAATGTACCAACCTTTTTAATCATCCATGCAACAGGTGAAAAACCAATTGGGAAAATGTCACCCTTCTTTATTCAAAAAAAAGGTTTAGAAGAACTGGCAGGACCTCCCAAAACTGTTAAGAAATTGCGTTCTGGTGATATCCTTGTGGAAACACTGTGTCAGCAACATTCCGAGAAACTACTGAGAGCAACAACAACAGGTGGAATACAAATCACATCTCATAGAACACTCAATTCCAGTAGAGGAGTAATATCAGAATGGGATCTCCTTGATGTTCCTGATGAGGAGATATGTTCAGAGCTTAAAGATCAAGGAGTGACGTGTGTGAGGTGCATCCTGATACATAGGGATGGTCACCTGGTTTCAACCAAGAACATCATCCTTACTTTTAATACACCTAGGCCTCCAACATCTGTAAAAGCAGAGTATCTCAGCTGTCCTATTAAAATGTATATCCCTAACCCGTTGAGATGCTTTAAATGTCAGAGATATGGACAGATATGGCCCAAACTGCCTGTCGTGGTTCTACTACCTGTGCCCAATATGGTAGTAAAGAACATGATAACAAATCCTGCTGTACTAAAAAAACTAAATGTGTCAAATGTCAGGGAGATAATTCAGCTTACTCTCGTGCATGTCAGAATTGGAAAGATAAAAAGAGATACAAAACATAACATATCAAGATGCAAAAAGAAAGCTGGCCATCATCACACCTGTTCTGAGATCCTCTTATGCTGAAAAAGTAACAATTAAAAAAAGTGCCAACAGCAAGTCAAACATGTATGTCTGTTCCACCATCTGATAATTTCACCATACCTGAACTTTATGATCGCAAGTGCTTCTCTGTTGAGTGCATTAATCACAAGACCTATGGCCTTACTCCAGAGACAACTTCAAAAATGCCCCCAGTCGATAAAACTCACCTGTCAAAAAAATTATGGTAGAGATATCACTCAAAGATAAACCACCAGACACTCGCACAGAAAAAATGGATACCTCGGTACCGACTGAAAGTAAACTAAACCTACCAACTGACCCTAACACAGTTGATGTTTTGAACACTCTACCAGAGGAAGAGATGGACACTGGCCGTCCATACTTCCCTAAAACAATGGATAAATATAAATCTGACAAAGGTAAGTTCTCAACCTCCTGAAAACCAGACAAGTCAATAAAATCAAGACAATAGGAAAATTTTTACAATGGAACTGTCGTGGGATTTGCCAGAATATTGATGATATCAAGACATTGTTGCAGAAACACAAACCTTTCTGTTTCTGTCTACAGGAAACGTACTTAAGACCCTCCGTCATGAGGACCGTATCTTTAGGAATTTCACTGTTGTACGTAAGGACAGAACTGGAGGTGCTCCTGCTCATGGAGGAGTAGCTATCCTAGTGGGCAGTCATATTCCTTTCCATCCTGTCCAGCTTAATACTACTCTTGAAGCAGTAACGATTCGGCTCTCTGTGGGATTTCTTGTTACAGTATGGTCAATTTATTTAGCACTGAGTGCTGAGTTAAATGAAATTGATCTTGAAAATCTTATCTTGCAACTGCCTGAACCCATACTTTTGATGGGTGACTTTAATGGTCACAATACTCTGTGGGGTACTGCCAACACTAAGAGACAAGATCGAATCATTGAAAGAGTCCTTGATAATAATAACCTCCGCTCCCTTTTAAATAATAAAGTTAATACTTTCTTTCATATGCATACCTGTTTATATTCTGCAATTGATCTTACAATTTGTTCCCCCTCCATTCTTCCATTGCTCACATGGAACGTTGAAGAGAACATATATGGAAGCGATCACTTCCCTGTTCTATGTACAATGTCTTCACAAGAACCACATTTACTCACACGAATACCTATATGGAAAATGGACCAGGCTGACTGGAATAGTTTTTCTCATCTTGCAAAATTTAATGTTGATACTATCAGTCAAACACCTATCAATGAAGAGGTAAAGTATATAACAGAGTGCATTGTCCATGCAGCAGCAGCCTCCATCCTGAAAACATCATCTCGGTTTACATTCCATCCAAGGCTTTGGCGGAAACCAGAATGTCAGACAGCCAAAAAAAGATCAACACAGAGCATGGGGCATATTTCGTAGATACCCCCACCACATCAAACTTAATTGCTTTCAAGCGTGCTCAAGTCAAAGCACGTTATGCGAGATGTCAGAGTCAAAAACAATCATGGATCCAATTTACAACATCAATTAATCAAATGACCAGTCCAAAAATTGTATGGGATAAAATCCGGAAAATGAAAGGCAGATATAGTACACATTGTTTGTCTACCTTAGACCATAATGGAAGTATTATTGCTGATCCCAAAAAAGAGCTCTCCTACAATCTCACCCTAGTGCAGTAGGGACTGATGACATCCATTATGAAATGATAAAACATCTACCATCATCTTCTCTTAATACACAATAGAATACTTGCAGAGAAAGTATTCTATTGTGTAAGTATATTTACCCAATAGAATACTTGCAGAGGAAGAGTTTCCAAATTCTCGGCATAAGTCAATTGTCATTGCTATCCCCAAAACCAGGAAAAGATCCAACACAAGCAAATAATTATCCACCCATTGCTCTGATCAGCTGTCTTTGTAAGATACTAGAGAAAATGGTTAATGCCAGACTATTTAGAAAGCAACAGTCTTCTCTCCAGTACACAGTGTGGTTTCCGTCGACATCGTTCAACTTTAGACCATTTGGTTCATTTAGAAACTTGTATAAGAGATGCATTTCTGAAGCAAGAACATCTCGTTTCAGTTTTCTTTGACATGGAAAAAGCTTATGACACAGCCTGGAAATATGGCATATTAAAAGACTTCTATATGCCTAGGTCTCAAAGGACACCTCCCTGTATTTATTAAAAACTTTCTGTCCAGGTGACCTTTCCAAGTCAGAGTGAGAAGTACGCTATCTCAACCATATCATCAAGAATAGGGTGTTTCCCAAGGCTCTGTCTTAAGTGTGACCCTTTTTGCTATTAAAATTAACTCAATCATTGAACAGCTTCCTCCCACTGTAGACAATGCTCTATATGTTGATGACTTCACAATTTACTGTCACTCACGTAACATGAGGGTAATTGAAAGACAACTTCAGCAAGCAATTGATCATGTCTCTCTGTGGGCTCTTAATAATGGGTTTAGATTTTCAACAGAAAAAAGTGTCTATGTACACTTCTGTCGAAAATGCACTCATCACCCAGATCCTGAATTAAGAATAGGACATACTGTTATTCCATTAGCTACAGAAACCAAGTTCTTGGGACTCGTCTTTGACAGAAAACTTACATTTCTAGTACACATTCGTCAACTAAGAAAAAAGTGCAAAAAAAAAAAAAAACTTGGAACCTCCTTCGCACTCTAACCTCTACTGAGTGGGGTGCTGATCGAGCTTCATTGCTCCATCTTTATCATGCACTTATATGTTCAAAGCTGGAATATGGGTCCCAAGCCTATGGTTCTGCAAGACAGAGTAACCTACGATGGTTGGATTCCATCCATCATCAGGGTATATGGATAGCTACTGGTGCCTTTCGCACATCACCCACTAAAAGTCTTTATGTTGAAGCAAATCAACTGGCTCTATCACTTCAACAGAAACAGTTCTCTTAATTATGCTCTAAAATTAAAATCTCTCCCAGATCATCCTACATGGACTAGTATCTTCTCTCTGCATTGGGAAGCTCAATATCACACACGTCAAACTGTTATACATCCTTTTGGTATGCGTGTTAAAGAAACTGTGCAAGCTGTTGGTATAAATGTTGACAACATCAGCTACACTAAAAATAACAGCATCCTTCCATGGCAGGTTTGCACACCATCCTGCAACCTCTCACTTTGTCAGCTACAGAAATCTTATACTCCATCATCCATCTACCTGCAATTGTTTAATGCACAGAAAGCAGCACACACTGATTTCTTACCCATCTATACTGATGGTTCAAGAACTAATACCTCTGTTGGCTATGGTGCTGTGTTTCCTGACATTATTATTATCTCAAATCAGATCCCACCAGACTGCAGTAATTATACAGCAGAGTTACATGCCATTCAGCTTGCACTTGTGCATATAAAAGAAAACTGCTACCAAAAGTGTATAATTTACACAGACTCATTGAGCTCTTTACAGGCTATCACCTCTCCTATGTATAATCCACATCCAGAACTTTGTGAGGTGCTACACCTGTTTCACAAAATGAAAATCCTTAATTTTGATATTCAGTTCTGCTGGATTCCCAGCACATCGTAATTAAGGGAAATGAGGCTGCAGATGCAACTGCTAAATCAGCTCATACCTTCTCCACATACTGTTTGACAGTTCCATATATAGACAGCTTATAAGATCAAAACTAATTGCTCAGTGGGAGTCAACATAGCAGGAAACATTGACAAACAAATTATATTATATTAAACTGAAATTAAGCACTGACATTCTAGTCAATGTACAAAGAGAAGGGAGGAGGTTGTTCTTGCTAGGCTCTGCATAGGTCACAGTCACCTTAAGCATTCTTATTTACTGAGAGATGATGACTCTCCCATATGTGAAAAATGCAATACACATCTCACTATTTATCATATTCTGGTAGAGTGTCAACAATTTACACGAGAGAGGAATGAAATTTTCACCTATCTAACCAAGCCATATACACTCAGGGAAATGCTAGCAGACTCAGGTAGATTGAATGATGTTTTTAATTTTTTAGAAAGAATTAATTTGTACAAACACACTTGACTGTAAATTTGTTTACATGTAAATTCTGTATTGCTTAACTTAACTTTTATACATACATATTATTCGTTAGTTTAAATTTTGACCAATTATGTATTACCGTAGGTCTTGTTCTTGTATATTTGTGTCACCCTGTTGCAATTTTGTTAATATGTAAATACCACAATGCTAACTTAATTTTTATGCATATATGCTGTATAATTCCTTTCTGATTCTTTATGTATTAGTATAATAACATTTGTTGTAATCTTACTATATGTAGATACTGCTTTCTTTCACTTGTTTTGTATATGCATATGTTAACCTGTACTGTTATCTATTTATGTACTGCTGAAACCTCTGCAGTAATTTTGTTTATATGTTGATTACTGCATTGTTTAACTTAAAGTTTGTATATGCATTTTATTTACTAGTTTATTTTTCGACTAATCATGTATTGCTGTAGGACACCTTGTCTATTTGTGTACCTTCTATTAATTCTGTTTATACGTATTGCTAAATTCTGTTTATACTGCATTGTTAAATTTAATTTTCATCCATGCATATTGTATAATAATCCCTGTTTGTCTATTTTCCTACTACTGTAAAAGCATCTGTTATAATTTTACACATATGGATACCATTCCTTGGCTTGGTGTTGCGTATTTTGTGTATTAACTTATATTGTTAAGTATTTTTGTACTACCGTAATAACCTCTGACCCTGTGTGTTGCTGTGCCCTCTGCAGCAGTTCTGTTTATCTGTAGATGCTGCTTTGTGGAACTAGATTTTTGTACAGACATATTGTTTACAATTTTCTGTAACTGCTTATGTATAGTTGTAACCTTTAGTATGGCACAGTATGATCTGTTTTGTCTTTGTGCCAAATAAACTATAAACCAAACTAAGCAGATTTGCTAAAGGGAGGTCATATTTTAGTAATCTACTTATTACAATAAGGTGACAGCACATTGTACATGAGAGATGCACACAGAGTAGTATACATAGACTTTGCAAAGGCTTTTGATAGATTACCTCATGATAAATTGATAGTCAAACTAGATCAGATGAAGCTGAATATTAGACTAGTCATTGTATTGGAGACTGGCTGTCTGATAGGTATCAATAAGTTGTGTAATGGGGAGCAGTATCTTCGAAGAGGAAAGTCACTAGATGTGCCTCAGGGATCTGTTTTAAGGCCATTGCTGTTTAACCTGTATGTTAATGATATTGGAGAAAATTTGAATGGGAATATACAGCTGGTTGAAGATGATGCAAAGTTGGGATGAACTACTACTACAGTAGATGTTGTGGCTTTACAAGACTTACAAGACTTGAATAGACCGAGTGAATGGCCACAGGAGTGGGGATGCCTGTTCAATGTTCGAAATGTAAAGTTTTAAAATTTCAAAAACAAAGATGGGATGTAGAATTTACTCTTTGTGGGGATATATTGTTGGAAGGTGAAGGAAATAAGAGATCTTGGGGTGATGATGGAGAAGAATCTAAAATTTAGAGGACATATTGCAAAAACTGAGGACAACACACCAATTCTTGAAAAGATGCAGAGGATACTGACTTGTAGACGTAAGGAGGTTCTGGTTCCATTATATAAGATTCTGTTAGGCCACATATGAGCTACTGTGCACACATTTGGTCACCTTGTATTCCAAAGGACAAAGAGATGTTGGGGGGAGGGGGGGTTCTGATTTCTGGAATGTTGAATATGAAGAAAGGTCAAGATGATGCAATTTGCATAATCTAGTAGACAGGAGAAAGAGGAGTGATATGTTAGAGCCATAAAAGTTGGTAAGGAGTTATTATAGGATTAATGTTAAAGAGGTTTCTTCATAAAATGGTGGGGGGGGGGATTGGGAGAAAACAAGAGGTCATCTATGGAAGCAGTAAGCAATATAAGGGAGCGAGAGGCACGTTTTTGCATGGAGAATTGTGAATGATTAGAATGCATTGCTTGAGAGCATGGCATCTGCAGAATTTGAATGTGTTTAAGACGTGGTATGATGATTTGTGTGTGTGTGTATATCTGTGTATCACAGACTCATCTAGGGCCCAAAGATGAGTCTGTGACTCCATGGGGTCTTAAAATAATAATGATTATCATAATCACCTGCTGTATAATTCCTTTCTCAATGATACTTTTGCATGTCCATTCACTCTCTCTCTCTTCAATCCAACTGGAGGCACATGTGATATCTTGAATTAGATCCTATGATACTATGACTAATGGACATGATGTGCTATATCCATTCAAAACTCTTGAACCTTGTGGTCCTTCGACAAAATGATCACTCATTTGGCACTTGCTAAACTCAGCTGCCTGAACATTGCCTACTTTTCACCCACTCTGTTCCCTAGCTTATAGCAACATCCCAGTAAACATTCTATCCTACTCACCTCCACCTAATAGCATATGCTATCAAAATATTAGTGTAATTTCCATCCAAATCCTCAACTGTGAGAGGATACAACTCATTGTTTATAATAAGTAAAACTCCACCACTGCATTTGCCCTTCCTATCCTGCAGAAATATAATATACTCTTCTTCTTCTATTCCTGTCAATATATCATCTTTGGCAACGACGTTTCACTGGTTCCAAGCTGAGGCTACTTCTATACATATATTATTCCTTCCAGATTTGCTCCCCCAATCTCCCAAGTGACTATTTCCTCAAGCAACTATCCCTGCTACCATCCACCATGGCAACACTAGTTTCCCTGCTTTAACACTCTCAATTGTCTAAAAAACAACAATCCCCTAGATGCATATTCCTTCCTTGGTCAAATTCCAATGTAGTCCATCTCTCTCTCTCTCACACATAACTCTCTTCTAATCTCAAATGCACTCCACGCATCCATATAATCCAAGCCTCTCTTTTGACACATTCTCACTCATGTTCTCATCATTCATTATTGATGCACCTCATTTCTGTATTATCATATCTGGATAACATACTCGCTATTTTTTCTCTCACACTTTTCCCATGTACAACCTCAAGCATTAACCTCAGATCTCTCCCTACGGTACCTCTTAGGTCATTTTGTACACCATCACTATTGTCTCATCTGAACTTCCACCTTGGTTAATTGCCATAGTCACATTATCATTCCTACAGGCAAGCACTCCTCTAGAATTCTATTTTGCACTCCATGACTCCTTATACACTGCTCCATTCATTCCCCTATTCCTTGCTCATCTGCATCCCTCACTTTCTCCCTTACTTCTGCGCTATCTCACCTTCCTCTCATTCCCTCTCTTCCTCTAGTTCTTTTATTCTCTTTCCTTCTATCTCTCCCCCCACAATAATTCTCGCTCTCATTCCTACTCTTGTTTGCTTCATGTTAGTTAGCCATCCCAGTCCCATCATTTTTCTTCCTTCCTGCTTCTGAACTAATTTTTAATATATTCCTCTTTTCTCTCACACTGAACATTGACCCTCCAAATTTACTATAGTCCCTAATGTTATATCCATCTCCTTATCATGCTCTTCTTCACCTCCATCACATTATTCATCTGTCAGCATTCATTTGTTTCTGACACACTAATACTGCAGCTACTGAAATTGGTCATATTGATATTTAAGTTGCCAAGCCCTTCCCATTTCTACATTTTATGCACACACTCTGATCGCTTACATTTTTAACTGTGACATGCATTTCTGTTCTGCATTTATCCTGATTTCACTTTTCATTCATAAAATCTTGTAGTACTCAAATGATTAAAGCTTAACAAGATCTATAACCAACAATCTCCTTGCCAATCTCAAGGGTGTTCAGATAATCTAGTGAATTTCAATGCTATCAACAAAATACAGTCCTCTCTTGTTTCTCAGAAGAAAAAGCTTTCTTCATTCTCCATCACTTTTGACAATATTCTGATTACCAACAGAGATCAATTTCCTCTTCTTGAGTTGACTCTTTCATATGTAGCCTTTTCTGGCAGGCTACATATGAAAGAGTCAACTCAAGTCAACTGTTTATCTGTAGATGCTGCTTTGTGGAACTAGATTTTTGTACAGATATATTGGGTTTTTTTTTTGGTATTTTTTTTTTTTTTTTTTTTAGAAAATTCCAAATGCTACTTCTCTTCTGTACAAATCCTAATTACTTTTAAATCCCAAATCCATCTGACCTCAGAATACTGTTCTCACATTTGGGTTGGTACACTGAAAACCTCTTTCAGAATTCTTGATCATATTCAAAAGAATCATATTTAAACCCACTTAACAGGTTTTTCAATGACTCTCTCCAAATGTTTTCTTGCAGACACCCTTTCTGAATTTCTTTTTTTTTTTTTTTTATAGGTATTTCAACAGTCACTATTTCACAAACCTGGCTACCATCATTCCTCTAATCATGGAATGGTATGGAGAAGACCATGGAGCATAGTCTTCTCCATACCATTTCCCCGTCATAAATATAATCCCGAATTCAAGAAACACATTTAAGTCTTTCTTTCTCTCTAACTATTTGTCTTCACTTGTTGTATTTTAGGTCTAGTGGCCTCTTTTGTGTGCAGCTGACAGAAAAACATATCATAGGTACCTGAAAAATCTGTAAAAATAATACTGTCAACATTGTCTTCAAAGAATCCTCAAGATTCAATGGAAAGCCAGATACTCTAATATTAGTGTTTTGACTGAAGCCAATTGCATGAGTATTGAGGCACTGATTTTCCTTCATCAACTTCAGTTGATCACTCTTGTCATCCATATGCAAAACACTCACCTTACAAAACATATCTCAGAACTTCAGGAAGTCAAAAAAACAACAACAAAAAAAAAGCACTTCAAGGATAACCCCAATGCAAATATGAAGAAACAAATGGCCCTTTATTAATTTGAACCTAAAAAGACTGAGAAGAATAAAAAAAAGGAAGGAGTATCAGAATGCACAGGCAAATGATTTTTGCTCATCAGTGCCTTCTTAAATACAATCATGTAGTGGCCTAATCAGCCATCTTTGAACTCACTGTAGTTTTTTTGGAAGGCAGTCACTCATATGTGAATGACTGCCAATACTATCAAATCAAGAGAAAAATCTTCGTTGGCCCATGTGGCCTAATGACAGCTTATTTGTTATACTGCTTGGGATGATGCCCAGGAAAAATTTCCCCTGTTATATTATATGCATGTTATTAAAATAATTGTGATGTTCATCATAATGAAAGGGTGAGAAATCTGAAGGTGCCCAGCCAAAAGATACTGAAAGAGAGACATACCTTCCACAATGAATAACCTTCATAGACATGAAATCTGCCCTGCATGCAGACTATAGACACTCCTTCCAGTGTTCCAAAAATAAGTCTTCCTTTGTGACCAGCCACTATGAAAAAAATAAACAAAATAAATAAATAAAACTAAATAAAAAAATAATAAAAGTACAAAAATTATAGCCATATCCACACATGATCAAGAAGAAGAATACTGGAGTAAAAAAAGTGGCAATGAGGTCTTTCTTCCCTCCACATACTTACACAGCTTGTATTCTTTCAACATACAGTCAATTAAGTATAACAAACCATTAAAACAAATTTGCTAATTCTAACAAACCATCAAAAAGTCCCATAAGCATAATGTTATTCTAAAAGGAGATTTACCATGGCAACTATCCACTATAAAAAAACTATTTCTGTGGTCCTATAAGTTTGCTACATAGTTAGCTGATTGCAATCACTAGCTATCTGTATAATCTTTTTCCACATGTGTGATGATCATAAAATTTCATATGAAAAACAGTATATCAATCTCTGTGAAGGGAGAAGGATAATTACTTTTCATTCCATGTATGCCTGTCAATTATTTAAAATGACTTTTGCCTAACATGCAATGATTTCACTATGACAATGCTTCCACTCTGCAGGCTTCACATACATGAAACAGACATCCAACAGCATTTTGACCCTGTAGGATCAAGTCTTGATGTATGGACTCCTTGTGAACTGTTCTTGACTAATGAATAGCAACTGTCTTCACTTAAACATAGACTCTATCAGTCATAAATGTTGCTATGCAACATGCTGATGCAAACATTATCACTGCTACTATCTATACATCACAATCTTAAATATTCAGCACTAATGATCTATGTTGGTATGGTATGGCCTCTGATTTTTCCTTCAACCATTACAGAGGTTATCTTTAAACAGAGAAAAACTAAATTACAAACTTCAAATGTTTGCTATGAGCAATAATACAAGGTTACACTTAAGAGTTTTTTTGTGGATAATATGAAACTAGTACAGGTACAAAATTCAAAATTAAAAATCTTAAGTCATCTACTATCAGATTTTCTGATAATGGATGACTCCTTAAATATGAACAGATTCAGATATGTTTGTTACTTGCAATGTTATATTATACAGTCAACTTTTACTATAGCAAACTTGTAGGGATCTCCATGGATACAGTTTGTTATAGTGATTAGTTACCTATAGTGAATTTCTTTTAGAATAGCATTATACCTACAGACTTTTCTGTAGTTTGCAATACCAGTATTTGTTATAATGAGGTTCAACTACTATGACTATGAATGTGTTGAGAGAAACTCTTATACTAGACAAATTATTCTGTGTGTGTGTGTGTGTGTGTGTGTGTGCGTGCGCGCGTGCACATGTGTTTTATTTATTTCTTTTTTTAATTTTTTTATAGGCTAACAATTGCTATATTCTCAGAGATGCTGGCTACAACAGATTATATCATCCTGAAAACAGAGGGGTTACATTCTTTTTAGTGGTTCCTTAAGCTTCTGCCAAAATATAAAATTAACTCCTGAAGGATATAATCAGATTTAACTATCCTACTGACTATGAGTTAACACATCAATAAAACATTGATGCAAAGTGTTTATTTAAATTATATTCAGATACCAATGAAATAATATGGCTATGGAAGCATAAAATGGTTGATATATTTCATTCATAAGGATGGATTGGTGCTTAATGAAATAATGTGTTAATCTGGGACTATCTTCTGAGAATATAGCAACTGATGAACTACTGTTACAAATAAAACTTTACAGAGATCATAAATAACAAATTAAATTCTATTAAAACTAAGCAGGTTGTTGATTAAAACTACCATCCTCGATTTCCTGATACAGGTTATAATGACAGTACCACATGATTAAGTTGACATTATTACTAATCTCCTATCCACAATTTTCCACCAAATTAGGGTATTACTTGTCAGCACTACAATACTGTTGTAGCAAACATTTTGTTCTTCTAAGAGGCACTGCTAAATGAATCAATCAACTTAGACCTTGGTCTTCCCATGGGTCTTTTCCCTGCCATCTTGGCATCAAATACCTGTTTTGCTCACTTTTCCTCTCCCATTCTGTTTAAGTGACCATACTGCCTTAGATGAGCCCTGGTCACACATTATTGAATGCTAACAATGCAAATTCCTTCCTAATATCTTCAATTTTAATATGATTCTACCACTGATGTCATCTGTTCAGGGCCCCTATTTTTTCTTAGGACTATCACATCTATGGTCTCTAATCTTTGATCATGTGTTTATTTCTAACCCACCTCTCAAATGCACAACTTGAAACTGGTTTGAACACTGTCTTGTATTCTGTAATTTAGTGTTTTGGCTAATTTCTCTCTTATTCCATATAAATTTATTCAACTGGCTCTTGACCATACCAGCTTTGCTTATTTCATTGCCATCATCATCATCAGATTCCTGACATGAACCTTCAGGGGGGTATACAGGATATGATAGTACTAGATGAAAATTTACATCATTACTAATTTCCTATCTACAATTTTCCTCAAAATCAAATCAGTTACTTGTCAAGACTCCAACATTATCAGATCTTATATTTCTATCTTCTAAGGCACTTTTCACTGTATCAATCCACCTATATATCTTGGTCTTCCTCTGGGTCTTTTTCCTGCCAACCTGGCAGAGAACACTTGTTTTACTAATCTTTCCTTTCCCATTCTGATTAAGTGACCATACCACCTGAGATTAGCTCTGCTAACACATTCCTGGATGATAACAATGGCTTATTATTTCATTGTATTTCCATATTTAGTTTTGCCATCTTCACTCAAAACTATGCCTAAATAGCTGAAATATTTTACATATTCAAATTGTTCTTCATTGAGAATGCAGCCAAAATTTTCTTCCTGCCTATTTTTGTAGTATTGGTCTTTGTTGCCGATTTTCATGCCAAAATTTCTAAATTTCAATTCTAAAATCTTATTCTATAATGAATAAGAGTAGAAATAGTGTGTACCCTTGACTTATACCTGATTTTACATCAAACCATCTTCCTGGAGGTGCTTAAGGGTCAAAGCTGTATAACTGAGAGGAGATCTCCATAGCCTTTAAAGCAATGTGGAGAACCGACCAGGGCTTCTGATGTAATGTCCATTCCTCTCTTTCTCGTGGTGCACCCTGTTGGGTATCTACCTGGATACAGAACGAATGAGGATGAGCTAGCAATTTGGGATTTAGACAACCAAATTGTATTCTTATTGGCTTAAACCAATATACAAAATGATGGTACAACGTCACAAAATTTCATGCTGGCTGGGGCGTCGCCCAGTTAAACAAGGCCCCCCATTGTTTTCGCCAGGGAACCAGGGCAAACAGCGAAAAGTCAGCTACTGGAACAAATCTGAAAGCACATCCCAACTCAACATCACCAGAGTTAAAGATCGGTACTATCAACACAAGAAGCCTGAATGGCAAAGAAATGGAGCTAGGTGAGGAATTAGATAAGTACCAGATCGACATACATAATAGGAGTGACTGAAACAAAAAAGACAAAAACTGGAGAGATCTTTTTGAGCAATAAATACAAAATGTTATATTCAGGCAATGACAATCAAGGAAAAGAAGGAGTAGCCATGGTATTCAACACAAAATACAAGGCTAATCTTCTTGAATGGCAGGCAGTGTCAAGTAGAGTGATGTGGGCAAATATGAGAATGGGGAACTGGATAATGAGACTTATTTGTGCCTATGATCCCACAGAAGGCTCTACTAAGTAGAAGTGGAGGAATTTTTTGAGGCTTTAGAGAAAACTACTGACACAATGAAAAAAAAGAAAAGTTGGGCCTTGTTGGGGATTTAAATAGCAGAGTAGGAAGTGATTGTCAGACATACAAAAATGTTTTGGGAAAATTCGGAGAAAAGAGCAAAGCTAATAATAATGGCAAATATCTGTTGGATTTCTGCTCAGGACATGAACTGGTTATTACTAACACCATGTTCCAACATAATGTGCACAAATTCACATGGAGAAAAGAGGCAAGGAATAAGAGAAGTCTCATTGACTATGTTATTGTTGATGCTGTTTTCTCCCTGGTGCAGGACATCAGAATGTGCAGAGGATTTGAAATTGGAAGTGATCACTATTTAGTCTTGAGCAGGATAAAATTGAATTTCATATTGAAAAGAATGACATGTAAGAAAGTTTTAAAGCAAATAAAAGTTGAGCAGCTCTCAGATGGGAACTGTAGACTAAAATACACAAAGATTATTCAAGAAAAAATGAAAGAGTTTGAGAACAGGAATGAAACCTTGGGGATTCAGTGGCAAGCTCTGAAGTAAACATTGATTGATTCAGTCAGAGAGGCATGTGGTGATGCAAGGATAAAAAAATCAGAACTCCAAAGGTGGACACAGGAAGTTAAAGAGGCAGTGAAGGAAAAGAAAAAAAGCATATCAAAAGTTCCTGGCAAATAAGTCAGCTTGTGCTCTTAGAGAATACAGAGACGAATGTAAGAAAGCTAAATGCTGTGTAAAATTAGCTAAACAAAAGTCATGGGAGGACTTTGGCAAGAATATAGAAAATAAATATCAAGAAGGTGGTAAGATATTCTGGAAGTTGTTGAAGAAGCTTAGAAATGGAGGAAAAAGTGCTGTAAAAGGAGTTAGAGATGATAAAGGTGACATGAAAATGGGAGAAAAAGATATCCTTGAAGTATGGAGTAATTACTTCGAAAAATTGCTAAATGAAACAAAAAGTGATAGCACAGTGGTAAAAAACATTCAACAAGCATACAGTCAGGAATACATATCCATACTTGAAGTAGAAAAAAGCCATCAAAGGCTTGAAATGTGGAAAGGCAGCAGGAGCTGATGATATTCAACCAGAAATGCTGAAGTATGGTGGTATAAAAGTCTTACAGTGGCTGCACTGCATAATTCAGAAAGCCTGGACAGAGGGATGCATTCCTGATGATTGGAGTAGAGCTCTAATAGTACCCATATATAAAAAGGAAAATAAAACTGAATGTGAGAATTACAGAGGTATTTCCCTACTGAGTGTTCCTGGCAAGATCTATGCAAGTATACTTGAGAAACAGCTGAGAAGAATTCTGGAAGAAAAGCTTGGTGAAGAACAAGCTGGATTCAGGCCAAATAGAGGCTGTCAGGACAGATCTTAACTTTACGACAAATAGTTGAGAAAGAATGGGAATATAACAAAGATCTATATTTAAGTTTTGTCGATCTGGAAAAGGCATATGACAAGGTGCCAAGAGAGAAGTTATTCAATACGCTACAGTTATATGGTGTCAATGGGGTATTATATCAAGCAATACTTAGTCTTTATTTTTGTTGTAAGTCAGCAATTAGAATTGAAGGAAGTACAGGAAGATGGTTTAATGTTAAATCTGTTATTCATTATCTATATGAATCACATTATGAAGGAAAGTGGTATTAAACATGATATTAAAATTGGAGATGTTAATGTCAGCTCTTTGCTTTATGCAGATGATGTTATACTTCTAAATAAATCCACTATAAGTCTGCAAGATTCCTTGACTAAATTGAATAACTGTTGTAATAGATATGGTATGAAAGTCAGCAATAAAAAGACAAAGACAATGAAAATATGCAGAATCATTGAAAATGTCAACTGTGTTGTGAACGGAGGACCTGTGGAACAAGTAAAACATTTCAGCTACTTAGGCACGAATTTTAGTGAAGATGGTAAATTAAATATGGAAATAGACAATAGAATCAACAAAGATGGTATGGTAGGAAGTCAGTTCAATAAATTCATATGGAATAAGAGAGAAATTAGTCAGAACACTAAATTAGCTGTATACAAGACAGTATTCAAACCAATTTTAACTTATGGATCTGAGAGCTGTGTCAGAAGTAAAACACTTGACCAAAGATTAGAGACTGCAGATATGAGAGTACTAAGGAAGATTAGAGGTGTGAACAGATGGTATCAATGGGAATATCATATTAAAAATTAGGATATTAGGAAAGCACTTGACATTGTCAGCATCCAGGAATGTGTTAGCAGAGGTAATCTAAGGAGGTATGGTCACTTAAACAGAATGGGTGAGGAAAGATTAACAAAACAAGTGTTCTCTGCCAGGTTGGCAGGAAAACGACTCAGAGGAAGAACAAGATATATAGGTGGATTGATACTGTACAAAGTTACTTAGATGATAGAAATATAAGATCTGATAATGTGAAAGTCTTGACAAGTAACAGACTAATTTGGAGGAATATTGTAGATAGGAAGCTAGTAATGATGTAAATTTTTCATGTAGTACTATCATATCCTCTACACCCCCCCCCCCCTTGAGGGTACATGGCAGGAATTTTATGATGATGGATGACAAAAGGAATAACAGGGGAATTGCAGAACAAAAAGAGATTATCAAAGGTATATAAAGAGAGGTAGAGAACAGTTGCATGAGAAATGCAAGGTTCAGGCTGAGAAAGTGACTAGTATTGTAAGGTGAGAAAAATTTAGAATATGATACTGCAATCCAAGGAGTTTTTTCGCTATGTGGTGAGTAGGAGGTAAAATGATAGTGGATGGATTATCTTGCTTAATGGAGATGGGAATCGGGTGACCAAGGCAGATGACAAAGTTGAGCTATTTTAATGATCACTCTATTAGAGGGTTCCATCCTAGTACTATAGGCTTTATTCCTAGAAGGATAATGAGTGGTGAAGTGTTAAAAGTGAATGAAGAGGATATATTCCAAATACAGACTAGCTAAATGTCAATAAGGCAAGGGACTAGATGGAATTTCCCAACATATTAAGGATATGTGCTATGGAACTGGCTTCACCATTGACTTGGCTGTTTAATGAAAATCATGCAATGGGACAGGTCCCTAGAGAGTGGAAGAAGGATAAGATGGTACAGTGCATAAGGGTGGTATAGAATGGAGGTATCAAACTATAGGCCTGTTTGAATTTCTTCTATAGTTGTTAAGATTTTGGAGAAATTTGTAAGAACTCATAATACAGAATTGGGCAGCGAGGGTAATATTATTTATGCAGGCCAGTACAGATTTGTTGAAGGGTGCTCTTGTTTTAGTAATCTGGTTACCTTATACAGTAGAGTAAAAAGAGCAGTAGATAAAGATAAGGCAAACATTCATTTTTTTGGATTTTTCTAACACATTTGAACAGGGCACCACATGACAAGTTGATTTTTAAGTTGCATCATATGGGTTTGAATATCAGCTTAGTGGATTGAATTGGTTACTGCTCTCTGGTATATATATATATATATATATATATATATATATATATATATATATATATATATATATCAGAGAGTTGTATATGGGGAAGCAGTATCAGGGAGTAGGAAGGTTACAAGTGGAGTTCCACATGGTTCAGTCCTGGGACCACTGTTGTTATGTCAATGATAATGTCACAGGACTACAAGGAGATGTTCAGTTGTTTTGCAGATGATGTGAAGCATGGGAGAGTCATTAGAACAGTTTATTAAAATTAATAGACCCGGTTATTAATAGCACTGATGTTTTGGCTCTTCAAGAGGATTTGAAGGGTGGAAGGGTGGGCAAACTGGAAGAAATGGGGAAAGCTAAGGATCATAAGGTGATTGTTAATAGAGATTTAAAGTTTCAGGTATACATTGCAAAGGTTATGAAGACATCTCAGAGAACTGCTGCAATGTTGAGGAGAACACTGACCACAAAAGATAAAAGTGTGCTGGTCCCATTGTATAAAGCTTTGATCAGGACCACATCAGGATTTCTGTGCTCAGATCTGGTCACCAGGGTTTGGAGGGGATGACGTAACCTTGAGAAGGTGCAGAGACAGATACCAAAAATCATGTCAGGACTGTACAACATCAATTATGAAGACAGAATGAAGGCATGCAGACTGCAGAGTTTGGTGAATAGAAAGCAAAGGAAGGATATGACTGAGACATTTAAGCTGTTGAAAGGTTATCATATTAACACTGAGGAGATTTCTCATGTTAGTACAAGGGAAAGAAACAAGGATAAGAGTCCATCCCTGGAAGATGCAAAAGGAGGTGGTGAGCAAAAAAAAAAGGAAAATGCAAGTTTTTTTTGCACGTAGAGTGGTAGCATGGAATGCATTACCTGAAAGGGTGGTGAACATGCAGATTGTGGATGATTAAGGAGTTGTATGATAGACTGTTCACTAGTGTTGACCTCCCACAATGACTCATGTGACTTCGTGGGGGGGGGGAATAATAATTCTTATCAAGTCTTCCCATGATGCTTGTTTAGTTACTTTTACACATAGCTTAGTTCTTTTATATTTTTCTCTGTAGTCTTTCAGGGCATCTGCTGACTTATTTGCTAGGAACTTTTGTTTCTTCTTTTCCATGACTGCTTCCATAACTTCTTGTGCTCACAATGGTGTTCTTATTTTTCTCTCCTTGCAAACAACTTCACCACAGGCCTTCCTGGCTCACTCAACCAGTGTTTTCTTCAGAGTTTGCCACTGAGCCTCCAATGTTTGATTCTTCTTTTCAAACCAGTTTAATTTTTTCCAGAATAATGTTTGTATAGTTGAGTTCTATAGGTAATAAAAGTTGCTCAAATCTACTTTTTTTAAAAGCTTTTTTACATATGGATGTCACTAGTATTGAAAGTGAAAGTAGCTCTGTGTTTGTGAACTGTACTAAGGAAAGTGTTTTTAAATAGTGTGACTGTTTATTGTATAAAATTGTGCTTCATTTTTTCATGCTGGATACAACTGTCCTCCAGTAGTGTTTGTTGTTGGAATTTTGTTTAACTGTATTTTCTACTTGTTTGTTCCTACTGCTTTAGCTTTCTGAAAATGGTGTCCATAAAAAAAGCACATGTTGGCAGCATGGAAAGCTCCAGCATGAAGAACAAGTTCTGCTCTAGATTTTTCCCAGTAGATGTTGTGTGAAAATTGCTTCATGTATGTGCCAAAAAATGTGACAATTTCTGGACTGTTAGAGCGAACGAAAAGAAGGAAAGCATTAATGTATGCAAAAAGTGTATTGATAAGTTAAAGCATTTAGAAATGGGAGCTGGAGTTGGAGCCATAATAAGAGCTTAGGTGAGAGTTGGTAAAAATGAAAAGTGAAATCAGGCATTTGGAAGATGAAATTAAATAACTAAAGAAGAGATAGGTTGATGTAAATAAGGAGGAGAAAGTTAATATTACTAAAGAAGAGTCAAAGGGATAATGTATATCATTGTATAGGGACTCAATCATTAGAGGTGTGATGATAAAGTACACAAAACATGATTTCCTGGTGGAACAATGAAACAAATATAATTGATGCTTTGCAGAGAAGCAAAGGAGACAGGCATCAGAATTATTGTTATTAACATTTGACCTCCATGGAGTCAGAGACTCATCATGGGAGGTACACACAATGCTCATTCAACTGTACTTTAAACTGATTCAATGTGTCTACACCCCACAACACACTCCGGCAATGCATTCCACTCACCAACCACTCTCCGTGCAAAGAGCTTACTCCTCACTCCTTTGCTCACACCCTCCTTATACAGTTTCCAGTGATGGTCTTTTGTTCTACTCCCTCCCCTCCTCCCATTCTATGAAAAATCTCTTCCATGTCAACTCAATAACAACCCCTGACTAGCTTATGTCTCATGTCTCAAATCATATCATCCCCACTTCCTCATCACATGAAAACCAGGTGATCAAATCTGTGCAGAATAATCCATATGAGGCCTGATCAAGGCCTTATATGGCATCATAATTCAGGGTCCTCCACATCATTGCCATTATCTGATGTGACATCTTCACAACTTGTGCAATGTGTCCCCTGAATTTTGGGTCCTTCTCCACCACCACCACCACTCCGATTTCTCATCTCCTCTACCTCCTTTAAAGTTTTCCTGCCAAGTGTATACTTTGCATCCCATCACTGCTTACCAAATCTCAAACTTTACACTTTTGTAACATTGAACTGATGATTCCACTTACCTGCCAATTCATGCAATCTATTCAAGTCCTGTTGTAAGGACCTAACATCTGCTTGACTCTGCATTGCTCTCCCCAGTTTTGCATCATCTGCAAACAGCTGTATATCACTAGTTAAACCCATCCCAATATCATAACACAAAAATTGGCCATCACTAGATGACTGTATAAGGAGGGCATGAGCAACAAGAATGGCCCCAAAACTGACCTCTGTAGTATACCACTAGTGACTTTTCTCTTTCAGGATATCGCATCCCACATATACAACTTTCTGATACCTATCCGACAGCCAGTCACTGATCCAACTGAAAAGTCTGTTATCCAATCCCATACGTTTTAATTTATTTAAGAGCTTGTCATGTGGCAATCTATCAAAAGCCTTTGCAAAATCTAAGTACAATCATTGGTAGTGTGGTAGGTTGTGATTTTTTAATTAGTGGTAGTTGTTTCACCAACTTATTTGGTGAAAAAAAAAAAAAAAGGAATGTTGATAAAGACTTCACAGAGCTGTTGGAGCAAGTAAAGGATAATAGTGTGGTTGGAAAAGTTGTAATGTGTTGCCCAGATATGGGAATAGTGAATTGAGAAGGAGAGCAGGATTAATGAATAGCAAGATGGCCGAGTTGTGTAAAGCAAAGGAAGTTCTGTTTACGAATCTGTGAATTAAAGTTGATGGATTGCATTTGAATGGATTTGGTGTTGGGCATTTATAAAGGCAATTGTCTGCTGAGAAGGCACAGAATCAAGAAGTTAATGTAATTAATGATCAAAGGGTACTTATGAAATAGGATAGCACAGCTAAATGGGTTGTACGACAGGAGGAAAATGGATATGAGGTTAAAGATGTAAGATGTGGTTGTACAACGTGATAGAAAGCATGAGATAGGTATGAATAGTAATCAGTTAGGATCAGGGAAACAGGAGTAGTTAAACTAAAGAGAGAGGGGGGGGGAGTGTAGTATAGCAGCTAGAATAGAGAATGCTGGTGCTGGTAGAATGGCCTCAAAAACACAGGGACTGTTATGTTTGTATGCAAATGTAAGGAGAATTTGGAATAAGATAGGTGAGTTTGTTGCACTGATTAAATCAGCATGCACAAAGATAATTAGTATAAGTGAAACTTGATTGTCTGAGGATAATGTGACGTTGGGAATAGAAATGGAAGGATATATACAGGTTTCTGAAAGGATAGGAAGGTAAAAAGAGGAGAGGGAGGGGGTTGTTAATGATTGCAGAGGAAATGTGTCCACAAAGTATGGAAGTTGATAGTACATGTGCAGATTTTGAATGCATAGTATGAAGTTGAAATTAAATGATTAGGACAGGAAATGTAGAGAACACTGATTGTGAAATTTTTAGGCAAATTGGTTGTGTATATAAAAAGAAGATTGTCCTGATGTGAGACTTTAATTACAGGAACATAGAATGGAATGAGAAGATAGTATATGGGAGCAGAGAGAGCGAGTTTCTTGAATGTCTGAGAAATAAATAGGTCTGAAACTATGAAAGTGACTAGTATTGTAAAGAGAGGAAAATTAGAATATGAGAGGAGACTACTGCTGCAATCCAAGAATTCCAAGGAGTTTTTTTTGCTATGTGGCAAGTAGGAGAAAAAATTATAGTGAACAGTTATCTTGCTAGGTAGAGAAGAGAATCAGATGACCAAAGCAGATGACAAAGTTGAGCTATTTAATGATCACTTTATTGTGTACCATCGTGGTACTATAGGCTTTACTCCTAGAAGGATAATGGGTGGTGAAATATTAGAAGTGAATGAAGAGGATGTATTCCGAATAATACTGAGTACACTAAATGTGAATAAGGAGTGGAATGCAATTTCACCATGTATTTTATGGGAATGTGCTATGGAACTGACTGTGCCATTAGCTTAGCTGTTAAATGAAAGTCTTGCAATGGGACAGGTCCCTGGAGAGTGGAAGAAGGATAAGATGGTACATTGCATGAGAGTAGCAAAAGAATGGAGACAAATTATAGACCTGTTTGTATTTCTTATGTAGTTGTTAAGATTTTGGAAAAATTGGTAAGAGCTTGTATACAGAATTGAGAAAATGAGGGCAAGATTTATGCAGGTCGGCATGGATTTGTTAAAGGGTGCTTTTGTGTTAGTAATTTCATAACCTTTCACAAACACAATAAATTAAGAGCAATAGATGAGGCTAAGGCATACTTTTTTTTTGTGCAAAAGACACTAGACGGTTTCGTTTTTAAGTTGCAACAGATAGGTTTTTGGATATCATCCTAGTGGATTGAATTGGTGACCAGCTCTCTAGTAGATATCAGAGAGTTGTATATGGGGAAGCAGTATCAGGGAGTAGCAAGTTACAAGTGGAGTTCCACGGAGTTTAGTACTGAGACCACTGCTGCTGCTCAATCTTCAGGTCAGTGATATTATCACAGGACTATAGGAAGATATTCAGTTATTTCCAGATGATGTAAAGCTTGGGAGGATTATTAGTAATAGTTTTGATGTTATGGCTCTTCGAGAGGATTTGAATAGGTTGGAAAGGTAGCCAAATGAACGATATCAGTTTAATGAAACTAAATCAACTGAGTACACTAAATGACAAGAGGAAGAATGAGTATGGTAGATTGGCATTGGTGGATAGTCATGGCATCAGAGTAACTGTTGCAAAGGATATAGTGGAATTATTGAATGTGCACATTATCAGTATAAATGATACCATACTCACTTGGTGGGGATTATACTGGAAGAAGTGGAGGAAGCAAGGTATCTCGGATGCTTGAGGATAAAGATTTAAGGTTCAGAGGACAGACTGAAAAGGTTGAAGAAATCTTAGAATTAATGCAATGTTCAGGAGGGCATTGACCGAGAGATAATCTGGTCACCAGAATTTGAAGGGAAATGAAGTAACCTTCGAGAGGGTGCAGAGACGGATAACAAAAAAATGACATCAGGACTATACAACATCAATTATGATGTTGTACAGTCAGATAGAATGTCTGCAATCAGCATAGAATAGGTCATGGTGATTGCAGTTTAGTGAATAGAAGGCAAAGAGGGGGGTATGATCGAGATATTTAAGTTGTTGAAAGGTTGTTATCATGTTAACACCGAGGAGATTTTTTATATGGTAGAACAAAAGGAAAAGATCAAACAATGGCCATCCCTCCATGTTGCAAAATGGAGTTGTGAGCAAAAAAAAAGGAAAGTTTTTTTTTTTTTTGCATGGAGAGTAGTAGGAGCATGAAATGCATTGCCTGAGAGAGAGTTGTGAATGTGCAGACAGTGGATGAGTTTAAGGAGTGGTGTGATAGACTGTGCTGACCTACAATGAGTCTTATGACTCCATGGAGGCCAGGAAAACAATAAAAATAAATATCTTAAGTAGCATGTGACTAAAGCAACTAGAGGCTTCAGTGTTTTTGGATTTGGTGATAACTTAACAAGATGTAGCTGTTAATGAGGTATTGACACTGCTGCCAGTTGGTGATCATGATGTACTTTGGGAAGTGGTGAAACAAGAAAAGGTTACTATCATAAAGGGATATTATGTGGAATTATAAGGTGGGTGATTATGGGAAAATACATTGGGTAGATTAGCTGTGCAGAAAAGATGTTGACAGTACATGGAAATTCATAAGGCAGTATCTGACATATACAATGCTTAACTGCATACCAAGGTTAAGCAAGTAAATAGAGTAAGAGTGAAATGGATGAACAGTGAAACCAAGCATGCTGTGATGGAAAAGAAAATGCTATAGAGGAAGTACAAGACAGTTGGTGGCGATTGGATTTATGAAGAGTATAAAGTGCGGGCTAGGAAGAGGATAAGCATGGTAAAGAAAGAAAAGGTGCAGTATGAGAAGAGATTGCTGGTCAGGCCAAGTTTAATTCAAGTTTACTTTCACTATATGGCAAGCAAGAGGAAGAATGACTATGGTAGATTGTCATTGGTGGATAGTCATGGCACCAGAGTAACTGTTGCAAAGGATACAGTGGAATTATTGAATGACCACTTCATCAGCATATATCACACTGGTGTAAACGATACCATGCAATATATAGAAGGGAGAAAAGTATTAGGAGAATTGGAAGTGAAAGAATCAGAAGGATTCTCAGGTGTTGATTGAGTTAGTCAATAAGGCTGTGGGAAATGGATGGCATATCACCATGTATTCTTAAGGAATATGGAAAACAGTTAGCTATGTCCTTAACCTAGTTATTTAATGACAGTCTTGAAGTAGGTAAGCAGTGGAAAGAAGGACAAAATAGTACCACTCTACAAGAATGGATCTAGGACATAAGTTTCCAATTATAGACCAGTCTGTATAACTGCAGTTATAGTCAAGGTGTTGGAGAGATTGGTTAGGAATTGAATACAAGAATGGGTTGATGGACCGTATTCTTCATGATGATCAGCTTGTTTTAGGTTGTGCCACTGCATAAAGCATGGTGAGACTACACTTTGACTACTGTGCTCAGATTTGTTTACCTGGTTTTTAGTGTGATGTGGAAACATTGGAACTTTGTCACTCATCTCTGGATGAATGACTAAAGGCAATATCAGGATTCTGGAATGCTGACTATGGAGAAAAGTTGAAGAAATAATAATAATAATAATATTTTTAATGTGATATTCAGTTTTATACTACTTAAAACTAAGTGATGATCATTTCCAGTTTCAAATCCACTGTATACTCTTGAATCCTAACAACAATGAGAATACCACTATTAATGATAGCATAATGATGCTTTAAGGGGATAAGAAATCCCTCATTATTTCAAAGCCGAATACGAAACTTGAAGATCAAAATCTAAGAGCTTCATGCCGAAGAACTTCCGGCGAGTCCAAGTGTATGTCAACACCTGGTAGTATAACACTAGGGCAACTCAAAGCAAAGGTGGGGCAAGTTTCGATCACTGTTCCTTAATATTTTCTCATAATGTAAAACGCAGCTCCTAGGAGATGTATTACTGTTTTACATTATGAGGGAAGATCACTACCCAGATCAGTTTCGACCTTTATTGAGGTCTCATCAGTGAGTAGGTAGACCTGGATAATACCAAGGTTTAAGTGAACCGAACTTACATACTTTACTATACGAATTGCCAGAAAGGTGTACCCATATATTATTACTATAATAAAGAGCCAAGAGGCTATTTTTTTTGGCAACATAAACCTCAATAAAGATCGAAACCGGTCTGGGTAGTGATCTTCCCTCATAATGTAAAACAGTAATACATCTCCTAAGAGCTGCATTTTACATTATGAGAAAATATTAAGGACAGTGATCAAAACTTGCTCCACCTTTGCTTCGAGTTGCCCTAGTGTTGTTATTGCCTGAATATAAAATCCTATACTTAATATTTAGTAGGATCTCACACACTTGTTTTAGTCTTTTTTTTGTCTTCAGTAATAATGCTAATTATGTCCACATGATATGTTTCCAGTTCTCCTGCATGTTCAATTTCCTTTCCATTGATATTCCTTATGTTGATGGTTTCTATTTTCAATTCTTCTAACATTGGATTTGTTCTCCTTCTAGATGTCAAGCTGGAGTATGTTCCAGTAGCTGACTTTGCACTGTTCACCTTGGTTCCCCTGACAAGAACAGCATGAGCTTTGTTTAACCAGGTGATATCTTAGCCTGCATGAAATCTCATCATGTTTATTTTTGGTTTAAGACAATAGAGAGAGTATAATTTGGTTGGCTGAGTCCCAATTGCCAGCCCATTCCTCATTCGTTCAGTACCCATACCCAGTGGATACCTATTAATGGGATGCAGCATGTGAAAGTGAGGATTAGACATTATGTCAGAAGCTCCATTTGGTTCTCGGCATTCCTTAAAGGCAATGTGGAGGCCTACTCCTGGTTATCTGGCTTAGACCCTTAAGCGACCTCAACTCCAAAAACTACTCATTTCAAAAAATGTTTTTTTCTTTAAGACTGCACAAGTATTTGAATTATTTTAAATATAAATAAGCATGCTAAATTGTTATTATAAATCATCATCATTATTATGTTGTAATTAATACCTCACATTATTCCATATTAATTAAAATGTTATACCAGATGAGAACTGGTGTTCTCATCTGGTATAACAAACCAAACTGATCTGGAATACAGTTGACAGATGTAATAAATTAGATAAGATTAACAACCCCAATTGTATTGTACTATTAATTAGGTTTACTTTAATTAGGTTTCTACAAGGCCAAGTTACTTCAGCTGTGAACAGCATTGAGTTTAACATGCCAGAGGAAGGTGAGATAAGATGTTACTCATTGTGGGCTTTTAGTTTTAAGAATTTTAAAATTTCAACACCATTTCAATCATAATAATCTTAGAAATCAGCTTGTGGATGTTTCATCATGGATGGAAGAATTATTGGTTAGACAGATTACACCAGTGCATGAGAGCTAATTATTATGTGACACCTCCAGGGAGTCCAAAGACTCATCGAGGGAGAGTGCGCTAACAGCATTGAATGATTGATCCCTTCCAACTACTAACCATGCTCGAACTTGCTTAACTTTTTGCATGAGCCATTAGTAGCAGAGGTTCTAAAAATCGACCAACCTTCAGCAAGAATGGAAATTTGATTACCTCAAGTGAAAAAAGACAACATATTCTGGCATAAAGTGGATGACTAATGAAATCAAACAGGAGCTGCAGTTGAAAAAAATGTTATGGAAAAAGTGGGGGGGAGAGAAAGTTGCATGAAGAAATATGGGACTCCAGAAGGAAAGTGACTAGTGTAGGAAATAAGATAAATCTGGAATAAGAAGAGATTAGCCTTGCGATCTAAGGAAAATCATAAGGACTTCTTTGTCATATGACTGGGGAAGAATGGTGATTACCTTGATGGACCAGTGTTTCGCTCAGAATTTCTCCATGAGTGCAGGTCACAAAGATGCCTCCAACGATCTCAATCTTGAGCCTCTCTCTTCCATGTTATACCAATAGATTTCAATAGCGGATCTTCTCATCTTGTAGGTGGTCTTCCTGGTTTTCTCTTTATTCTTGGTTGCCAGTTGAGTATTCTATATGTCCATCTGTTATCGTTGAGTCTGGCTATGTGACCTGCCCATCTCATCTTGCTTTCATATACTGCAGTTACCACATCTTTTATGCCTGATCTCTTTCTTAGTTGCGTGTTTCTAACATGTTCCATTCTGCTGATTTACAAATCCTGTGTTCTATTGCACGCTGAGTTATTCCGAGAGTCTCTTCTTTTCTTGTTGTTTTCCATGGTTCTGATCCATATGTGAGTGATGGTAGAATATCACTATTAAATAGTTTTGCCTTCAGAGAGATGTCAAGATTTGGATTAGTAAGTGTTTCTTTTAGTCTGTTGAATGATAGCCATGCAGCTTTCTTTTTGCTAGTTCTTCAGATAGGTCGTTATTCATTTTTATTGTTTGTCCTAAGTACTTGTATGAGTCAACTTGTTCTATAGGAATGTCAACATAGGTGACTGTCACTTGTGTAGATGTTTTTAATCCATTTTGTTTTTTCTGGATTCATTTCTAAGCCTATCTTACTGCTGTTTGTGTATACTTTTTCATCCATTTCTTCTAAGTCTTTTGGGTTGTGTGATATCAGTACTAGATCATCAGTAAACATAAGAATTTGTAGCTTTTCACCATCTATGCTTATTCTTCTGTTTAGGTCTTTTTTTTCAGAATATATTCTAAAGTGCTAGTAAATAGATTTGGGGAGATCACATCACCTTGGTGGACCCTCTCTTTATATCTATAGGTTGATCAAATAGGGTTATTTGTGTGGTCTGATTTTTGTTAATTTCTTTTATCATGTGGATATAAATAGGGTCCACATTTATTTCCAGTAAGGCACTGATGACTGCATTGTGTTCTATGGTATCAAATGCTTTTTTAAAATCAATAAAGAGGAGATATAGAGGGATTCGGTATTCTCTGCATTTTTCTGTTAGTTGTGAAATGACCTGGATATGATCTATTGTGGAGAAGCCTCTTCTAAATCCTGCCTGCTCTCTGCTGGAGTTGTCTTCTAGAGTGTTTTGGATTATGTTCAGTATTACTCTGTTCATGATCTTATATATGTGAGAGTAGACAGATTGGATGATAGTTTTTTTGTCTTCCTTGTTCCCATTTTTTGAATAGAAGTATGGTTTTTGAGGTTTTCCATTCCTCTGGAATCTTTCTTTCTTTGAAGTACCATGTGAATCTGGCAGCCAAGGCTTTGAAAATAATTGGTCCACCTTGTTGGATTTCTTCAGCCTTAACATGATCAAGTCCTGAGACTTTACCTTTACTCATTTTCTTAAGGGCATATTCTATTTCTTCTGGAAGTAGATCTGGTATATTGCTTGGTTTGGAAGGATAGGTTCTGAAATTTGGCACTTAGTTGCATAGAGATCATTATAAAAATTCTGCACACTTTCTTCTATCCTTTTTCTATTAGTATGTTTTTCTCCATTTTGATCTTGTAAAGTAGATGGAATTGACTGTTTAAAATTTAAGTCTTTCTCTATTTTTTTCAGGCTGGGTTTCTGTCTGCACTGCTTCTCTTAATTTTGTATCCTGAAAGCTTTGTAGTCTTCTGGAATTCTTTTCCTTAGTAACTTACAGATAATTTTGTATTCTAGAAAATTTCCATCAGATTTTTTCAGTTCTTTTCTCTTTTTCAGTAGTTTCATAGTTTGAGGTGAGAGTCGTTCTCCTTTCTTTTGTTTCACAGGAATTTCTGATTTTTTCTTGCACTCGTTGAATTTATTAATAAAGTCAATATAGTCATCATTTATGTAACAGTTTTTAATAGTCCATTCGGTCTCTTCTATGTACTTCCTGAACTTGGGGTAGTCTATTTGTTTGGGTTGTCTTTTATGGTTTGATGTTGCCCTGATATGTTGTTCTTTATTGTGGTCTATTCTTATAATGGACCTGAGGAGTCTGTGGTCAGGATCTATGTTGAAGCATGTTTCGCCTATTGTACCAGTCTTTACAGTCTGTTAAAATGTAGTCAATTTCATTTTTTGTGTCTCCATTCGGTCATTGCCAAGTCAATCTTCTTCCTAGGCATTTGTTGAAAAAAGTGTTCATGATAAAGAGTTGTTCAGCTGCAGCAAATTCAGCTAATCTCTCTCCTCTTCTATTTCTTTCTCTTAAGCCATGTGGTCCTATAAACTTTTCATCTTTTTTTCCACATCCTATTTTGGCATTAAAGTCAACACCAATGAATGTGTATGTTGACTTGTAATTTAATGCCCGTTCAAGATTCATGTAAAAATTTTCTCTTTCTTGATTATCAGCTACAGACATTGGAGCATAGCAGGATATTAATTTTATTGTTATATTGTTCTCTATTCCAATTACGAGTATACCTATTCTTTCAGATATGATGTTACAAGAAAGGATCAACTTGGTGAGCTTAGATTTAACAATGAAGCCCACTCCGCCTTGTTTGCCATTGTTTGAGGATGCTCCAAGGAGTATCTGTGAACCACTGTACCATCTTGCTGTCAGTTCTTTCAATCTTTTTGTTTCATTCACTAGCATGATATCCAAGTTGATATTGGTTAGTTCTTTGATTAATAAATCTATTCTGTAGTCTCTTGCCAAAGTTTGAGTACTGAGGGTACCAATTGCCATGTTAATAGATTTAAAAGGTGGCCTGTTTTCATCTGTGGGACTCTTAGCACCCCTGGCCACACTCGGTGCCTTACTGCCGCTGTAGAAAGGCGAGTGTGGGCCATGCAGGACTCGGGACCATTTCTGTTGTTGTTGTTGTAGTGACATCTTTGCTGTAGTCACATATACACTTCTCCTGACCAGGGTTCTGAAGTGTTTGCCCGAGCTCTGTTAGTGATATTGGGTCGAGGTCCGATAGTGGTTAGGATTCCCAACACCCCAGGGAGGGAGGGGGGGGGAGTTGGACTTTGCACCCCTTTAGATGAAAATGGATCAAGTGATCAATGCAGATGACATAGTTGAGTTGTATAATGATATTTCATTGGGTATTTCATTCTGAAGAAGCAGGTTGTAGAGGGATAGGAAGTATTCAAGGTTTAAAAGTATGAGAAGAATGTGTTTTGAATATAAAGTACTGTGTAAGTCAATACAGCAGCAGCAGGACTGGATAGGATTTCACCATGTGTTTTTAGACAATATGCCAAGGAACTGAAAGTTTCATTAACTTGGCTGTTCAATGAATCTAGTGGAAATGATGGTTCAAGGAGTGTAAGATAGTGACATTACATAAGAGTGATGGTGGTAGAGGAACTGAACTATAGACAAAAGCAGATATACGAATGAAAGGGATATCAGTTTAATGCAACTAAATTTGAGATCTTGAATAAGTCTTGAAATCTGGGATCTACTGAGGGAAGGTGGATCTACTGCAATGGGTCATGTGACTGGAGCTCCAGAATAGTAATGATAAGCGACATATCAGCCAAAAGACCAGCTTACTAATGTCTAAGCTAAGGATATCATTATTACTGATGTCAATTGGTTGGAACTGGGTTCAAATCCTGTCTAGAAAGCACAGAACCTTTATAAGTGCTTTTCAATTGATGGCGAATTTCCTGATCTGATTTTCCTTTTTAGTAGTTTCCAACCATAGGTGATAGGCGTTGCCCACAAAGTATTCCTGGTGAAATTTTTACAGGGTAGTTCACCATTGCTTTCCCCAACCCCCCCAATTTTATCTGGGCTCAGGACCAACATATGGCTGGGACGTATTCATGACTGTAATCCATGTGTGTTCACGGGGCTGGTTTGTCTGTTCTTGGGGGACGAAAAAAACAAGTTTCCGGATAACCCCCCCACCTCCATACGAGACTGGCTAACTCACCTTTAATCGAAAGAGACCAGATAAAGGTTCCTCACATCGCTGACAGGAATCTAACCCAGGTCTTTCCGACCAAAAGGCTTCGTCTATACAGACTGAGCTACAGAGGCTCTGATGGTGAGTTAGCTAGCCTCCTATGGTTTGGCCAGTTTTTGATTTTTTTTTTTTTTTTAAATCTTGAGTTTATCACACGAAAACATGGAAATAGACCAGGACAACACAATGCATTAGCAGACATAACGCACTGGCTTTACAGCCTTAGTTATTTAGCCAAAATTCAAAACAATCCAATCCACCCCCAAAAGGCTATGGCTGAGTGAGAGAGAACCTCCTGACATGAGTCTCTTGATTCTATGGAGGTCTGATGATAATAATAACAAACTTCTCCTGAATTGGTATGTATCATTGTGGTAGGCAGGAGCAGAGAAAATCACTTGACAATTCTCATGTGGCCTGCAGATTGTCTTTTCCTGTGTAATAGCTTCTTAAAATTTATCAAAATATGGCATATGGTAGTATCATTTCATTTCAATAAAATTAAAAAAATGAATTGTTATATCACTTACCTGTGCTAACAGGAAAATTAGGAATATCTGTGTAAGGAAATGACTCCTTTTCATGCAATATATCTCCAAGACCACCCATTCCAGTTCCACATATAATTCCAATATGTGGCCTGTGCTTTGTTCTCTCCAAAAGGAACTTGGAGATACTTTCAATAGATTCATAAGAATATCTACAAGAATGAAAGAAGAATTTTATCCGCTCAAAAAACTGCAAAGAAATATAGTCAACAAGTACCTTCAAAAATAGCATGTTACACTGTTTTAAAACAACACCATTCGCTATTAGTAACTAACAATGTATACTGCATTATTAACTCCAGTAGATCTGAGCACTGCTTAGAAAACTGTTTCTTCCTTATGTTTATAAATCAATGTAAAATATCTATCAGGGTCAGCAGCTGATCAGATTGCTAAGCAGTAATCTCATAACATTAATATTATTACTTGTTTTTCTGTATTTGTGAGGGATGATAAACCAGAGTTATAAAAACATTCTACCTCTGTATGAGATCAACTAATTCACCTTTAATTGAAAATATCCATATAAAAATTACTTCCATCAAGATCAGAATCAAAATGTCTTTTCTGATCAAGAGACACAATGTTTCATTGTTCTTCCAACTGCATTATTCATTAATATTATTATTATGGGTATCTCTACAGAGTCTGTAGACTCATCATGGGAGACCCATACTGACTTATACACACAAACCTTATCACACCTCTGCTTCAACTCATTCACTGTCAGGGCACTCACAACTAATTCTAAAACTCTATTGTATTCATTCATCACTGCACACAAAAATTAGCCCCCCCCACACACACACATCCTTAACTAATCACGCTCTTACACAACTTCCACAGATAACAGCTAGTTCTCTCATTATTTGTTATGTATTGAAAAATTTCCTTTGGTCAGTTTTATAAAACCCTTTCAATATCTTATGTTCTACCACGTCTCCTCTTTTCTGCCTATCAAAGAAACTATGCAACCTACACAGCTTCAACTTATCCTCATAGAGAGCATTCCACAATATTCATGTTCATTCATCCTTGTTCATCCCGAGTCCGAAACACAACGTTTTCAACCCGAAATGCATAACCTTACATTTTGCAACATTAAATTGATAATCATTATCCTTTGCCAGCAATGCCAATTTATTTAAATCATTCTGCAGGATATCTACATCACCTTTATCAACTATTTACCTCCAACCATTTTGCATCAAACAAACAACTGAACATCTCCCTTAAATCTTTTCCTATATTATTAATATGCAACTTAAACAGTAGTTGCCCTAGTATAGAACCCTAAGATACTCCACTAGTCACCAATATTCTTCTAGATTCCATTGAACCATATACTGCATTTACTTGAATATAACTCATCTTCACGTATAACCCGCACCCCTGATTTTACTTTATGAAAAAGAAATCAAAAAGTTTCGCATATACCTCGCACACACAAAAAAAAGTTTAAACACATTCATATCAAGGTGATAGTAACTCGCTTCCCCCCCCACAGTAAACAACATGCCCTTCTCAGCAGCCACTATACTGCAGATGCAATAAAAACAAGTAGTTCTATTGTATCACTGAATAAGGTACAGAGACAATTTGTAGTCTGTGTAATATATTTCTCAATAAATAGTGAAATTAGAGACAACTTTGATAAAAACGGCACAAAATAATGAATCATATGTCCCCTCCCACAGAAACTATACTGTACAGACTCAAAAAAAAAAACCATATGTTGTGCTGGCAAACACGGTATCTAACTAAAAACTATTGTTCAATTTTTCAATTACATGAAATAAGTCTTTGTTTGATTGCATTTGAAATTTTTGATGTCATTAAGACAGATCAAAAAGGCTAACTTCAAATAAAATTCTACCATGAATTGAAACATGTCATATAATGTGTGTGTGTGTGAGATTCCACCCACCAGCTCAACGAGGAAGCAGCAAGCGAAAGCAGCAATAAAATTCAACTGAAATGTTGAAACTTTGTACAAGTTGAGCCTGCCCGCCCATGCAATGTAGAGTGGCACAAATGATAATGAAAAGTTCCACTGGAATGATAAACAGGCAAAATAGCACCCCATCATGAACATGTTAAAACTAAGAAATATATAGTGAATGTTTATGGCAGTTTCATATATTATATAATTCAGTTGCAGAGAATTAGCATTTCAAGTCAAAAATTGTTGGCTTGCTTTAATCGTTGGGTCGCACGATGTTTTGTTAATACTGCACCAATCATATGCCTGTCTTCATAGTTGCTCTATCTCTACTGGCCTATCAATGCTGCCTGTTTCGTGCTCTGCTTTCACTTCTCATTAGTCATTCATGAAGGATTGTTCATTAGGTATCTCAAGTCTTGTAAATTACTGGTAATTTTTGCTTGAAAGAATGAGAAAGAAGATGCTATTTGGATAGATGACTTTGATGATGCACACAAGGAAACCACTCTCGAGGCAGGAAGTAGCAATAGTGAATAGGAGATTCACTATTGTTTGGGAAAGAAGATGCTATTTGGATAGATGACTTTGATGATGCACACAAGGAAACCACTCTCGAGGCAGGAAGTAGCAATAGTGAATAGGAGATTCTTGGTAAGTCATACCCATTTTCAGTTTTTTCCTGAAAACTTTAGTTTCCGAAAATCCCTGCATATATTATTATTATTATTATTATTCAGGCCTCCATGGAGTCAAAAGACTCATCGTGGGAGGTCCTTCCTAAGAACATAAAGTCTGTCAAGCCTTATTGAGGGGAGGTCCCCCCTAAGAAACAAATCTTGCACCACAATTTTTTAGCTTTCATTTCGGGGGAAAAAAGTGCGAGTTACATTTGAGTAAATACAGTACCACACTCTGGTGTCTGTCAGCCACCTGCTTATTCATGTTAGTACCAATTTCACATCCATTCCCCATTTGCTCCAACTTTCGTAATAGTTTTCTATGTGGTATGCTGTCAAATGCCTTTGCAAAGTCCAGCAGTATCGTGGCATAACCATTTTCCACTATAAAATTCTGCTGACACTATTATAAAAAAATAAATAAATTACTAAGACAGGACCTACCTTTTACAAAACTGTGCTGCCCACTATAGAATATTGTATCTCTACCCACTCACTGTTGAATTTTGCCTTTAACCAACTTTTCCAATACTTAACAACCATTACTGAGATATTATTGTTAATTTTGATATTGTATTATTATAGATATTATTATTGAGATATTATTGCCAGCTTGTTTGGCCGAGTGATTAGCAAATCCACTCTCCAGCCAAAATGCTACGGGTTTGAATCCTGCCATGGGCATGGATGTTTGTGATTGTCTGTGAAAATATTAATGGTGGTGGGCAGTACATGGCATTGGTGTAGATCAGGTGTGGGCAAGTTTTTCGGTAATAAGAGTCATATATAATACATTTGAATGTTCAAGAGCCGCAGAAAATATTTCAGATTCAGTTCTGATTCAGATGCAAACTTTTTATGATTACATTCATGGTGACACTTTACATTACTGGCTTTAAAGTGGCTGATGTTGTATGACATAAGACACAGAGCCCCTTCACCCTTAACAGTAAAAACAAAATCGTCCTCCCATTTTTGGTTAAACACTCATTTCTTGTTCGTATTTCTGTTTTATACTCTTCTGTTGCTCGGTCATTTTAAACAAGGGTTTTATAACTTTCACTAAAATCAATCTTAATTATTTATTAATCAGAAAAGTACTTATCTACACAAAAATTCACTAGTTATGTTCTGCTACTACCACAAGCATGTAACTTGTGTGAACTGCATGAAGAATGATGACACAGAGTCCAGGCAACAGAGGCAGTGGGTAATGCAGCGATCATAGTAGTCACTTTTGGAAATAATTTTGGTGGGAGCGACACAGGCCATAAAATGTCGAAATACTTTTTACCAACCAAATACAATAATAAAAACCATGTTAACAACCCTTTTGGCCAGTACCATTTAAAAGCTAAATATGTAAAGTTTCAAATTATATGTTTATGAAATAAAATATTCTAATATTGGTACACACTATACTACTATAGATTATTAATATAAAAAAGTTTAGAAAAAATGGCAATGAAAGCCAATATTGTCTTGGCAGCTGCACAGAGTAGCTTTGGAAGTGAGCCGCCGTTTGCCCACTCCTGGTGTAGAGGATACAATTTGCTGTAGTTGGTGGATTGAGTGGTGAAGACAGTTGTAGAGTAGGTATCCTCCCTCGATGAGTTTTTGGACTCCTTGGAGGTGTCGCGTAATAATAATAATAATATTAACCGGATTGTCTGGAACTATCTTCTCCTCTTGATCTATACTACTATAGATTATTAATATAAAAAAGTTTAGAAAAAATGGCAATGAAAGCCAATATTGTCTTGGCAGCTGCACAGAGTAGCTTTGGAAGTGAGCCGCCGTTTGCCCACTCCTGGTGTAGAGGATACAATTTGCTGTAGTTGGTGGATTGAGTGGTGAAGACAGTTGTAGAGTAGGTGTCCTCCCTCGATGAGTTTTTGGACTCCTTGGAGGTGTCGCGTAATAATAATAATAATATTAACCGGATTGTCTGGAACTATCTTCTCCTCTTGCCACTCCCTTGGAACCATGACAGAGCTAAGACTTAGACTGAACAACTTCAGAGGTGATGCCAATTCTCTTGCACATTCACGTAGTACATGGACTGACATGTCATCCAGTCCCACAGTTGTATTCACATTGATATATTTTACAATATGCTGAGCACATCCTGTTTATCTACCTCAGTTTTGACATGCATCTCTATCACATCAGCAACTGCAAAATATCCACCTGGATAATACAAATTTGCAAAATGATCACTCAGCAATGCAACTATTTTTGCCTCTGTCATCTTCCTACCATCAAAATTGATTCAAGTCATCCTTCCATAGTCAATTTTCCTCTTACTCCATATATAATGAAAAAACTCTTTTGGATTTACTTTGGCCTGCTTAGCTAATTTTCTTCCATAATCAGATTTGGCCTTTCTTACCATACTATTCATTTTTTTTTACTTGCACTTTGTCTTCCTGCTTATGAATATGCTAATCATGTATTTCTTCATATTCCCTCTACAATGTTTTTTTTTGTAGATCTTGCTCTCTATCTCTACTTATCCACTTAATCCCCACTTCGTTTGTTTTCTGACCATGGGTATTCAGTCTGATGCTGCTGTTTCACTCAAACAATCCCCGACTACTTTCTATACACTACTCGCATTCTTTTCTTGTAGCTTCTCAAGCCATGGCACTGCTCCAAGATAACTCCTAAGTTTCTTGATAAAGAATTCTGCATGTTTAGCTACTTCTCAGCACAAGACTGCATGGTCATGCTCCCCAGTTAGAGACTGTGTGTGTGTGTATGGATATATCTTCTGATGCCATTACCAGATCCAGAATCTCTAAGCAACTGTATAAATTCTATTTCCATCTTACTATATCCCCTTTCCTCCCTCCAATCCATGCCCTGCATTCACTGTGCTAATATGCCGATGCATGGCATACGCTGACCATATACCACTTTGAACGAAACTGTACCGTTTTGTTTTTCATATTTCCCGGCCGTCCAGTTGTTTTAATAAAAATGTCAATTTTGGTCCGTTTTTACTAAAAACTATAAATATACTTTAATATTGTTCATAAATTATTATTCATAACCTATAATCGTATATCAATATCATGGATACCAGTAATTTGTATGCCCATGGAATCACATTGTTTGATACTAAATATCAATATCTGCAGTGATTCATTCAGAGAAAATAAAAAATACATGTTGGCAACACTTGCGCATCTCAGACACGGTGTATGTTCTGCTGCACAGTGCTTTTGCTTTTGATTTGCCTGTGTGCTAACCAGGAGCTTTGTTATTCAATGACGGTGGTTTCAATTTCATATTTTTTAAAGTTTTAAGTCTTAATTTTTAAAGCTTTAAGTCTATCCTTGCAATGTCAAAGAGGCAAAACTGCAGTTTAAATGACGATTTCCAGAAAGAATTCAAATTTATTAAAATGGACAAGCTGTGTGGTGATGAAACAAAAGTGGTATGCCAACATTGTAATGTCCATTTTTCTGTTGCTCATGGAGCAACAGAAGTGACATCAACCAACATCTACATGGCCAGAAACATAAGGATGTTCAGAAAACTCTGGCTTTAGTTATAAACATCAGCTCGTTTATGGTGAGGAGTGGTGATAGTGAAAGCTATAAAATTGCAGCAAGTGAAGCTCTTGTTGCTTATCATCCTGTGCATCATGGACAAAGTTTTCGCGCACATGACTGCTTGTCGACATTAAAAAAGAAAAAATCAGCTAATGCCTTTTTGTTCCCATATAGGGAATAGGCGAGACCGTTTAAGCCCTATCTAAGTTTTGGAGACTGAGTATGGCGTTCAATCTCCACTGGTAGTCAGTCAGAGATAGTTGGCTCAAGGCTATCACTAATATTAATCGGCACGCAGTGAAGAAGATGGCTAATAAGTGTCACCATCTCGTGGTCCCTAACCCTAACACAATATTTTTAATATCTGAAAATAGTGTGGGTTCGACGGCAGATTTTTTTGAGTTTACGGGACAAAACCCCCACTTGCCTATACCAGAGATTGACCAACTTGGGAACTGGTTGGAAAAAGGGCTTAGAAAATGTTCCTGCAGCCAGCAACTAGACTCGATCTTATAAGTGTTTTTTCGTGCAGTCAAGTGCTGTAGAGTGGAAAAGCCACTTATGAGCTACACAGGCTCCTTGCTTGCCAACAATGATAAATAAAATTTATGAATGAAAATTTTCTTCATCACGTACCAAATCAGAAGGCAAGAATTACTAACATTTTGTCACCATACATATTGGGCGAAGTAACAGAGGATTTGAATAAAACAAAAAGCATTACATTCAATTTAGATGCATAAAACAAAAAAGACATCAAACTTTTTCCAATCATTTTGCAGTACTTTTTGCCAAATTGTGGTGTTCAAGACTATTTCCTTACCTGGTGAAACATCCGACCTACACTGTGCTATGTTGAAGGAAGGAAGTGACAAATTTTCCTTACAAAACAAAATTGTTGCGTTGTGTGCAGATAACACAAACACTAATTTTGATGGTTGCAAAAGACTTGGCAAAAATAATGTGTTAATATAATAAAACTTTTTTTTTATCTCTTACTTTTTCATGAATACAGAATACTCATGAAAATATTTTCATAGGAAAGAAAACAAGGAAATATTGTCAGCCTACATCTTCCTGTGGAGCACTCTACAGCAGCAATGAACATATATATTTTGTCTTATTGGCCTATCTCACAAAGAGCCTCAAATTCTCTCTTCTAATTTTGCTGGTTATAGTTCTTCAGCTAACATCAACAAAAAACAGAAGACCCTTTGTATTCTATCCCTGCAACTAAAATCATTTTCTGTCAACCAGGTCTCACTGACACCTATTAATTTTTGGCTAAATTAAGGTGCCAAGAACTCATCTCCCTTATTTCTGATACTTCTAGCATTCGTGTACATACATTTCAATATCCCATTGAACCCACAGTTACTCTTACATATTGTAATTACAACCCATTCGAATCTGAAACCTGTGAAATTGCATCTATAAACTGCATAGCATTCCTTCTGCACAATCTTTTCATTGGCTCATTAGCAATGATGGCCCTTCTCAATTCTCTCCTGTCATACAGAGGCAGCAGATTCACAATATTTACCATATTTACTCGAATATAACTCGCACCTCTGATTTTACTTTATGAAACTCCATGGAGGCCTGGATAATAATAATAATAATAAAAGTTTTGCATATACCTCGCACACAAAAAAAAGTTAAAAACTTTAAGAAATAGATGGTGAATGTTGTTATGGCAGTTTCAGATATTTTGGAATTTGGCTGAAGAGAATCAGCATTTCAACTCAACAATCGTAGGCTTGCCTTTTTCTTTGAGTCGTGTGATCTTTTGTTATACCGCACCAATCATATACACAGAGATGGAAGCAACCAGTAGAGGATAGGAGTGAGAGCATTAACTTCTACTCGATCTTGGATTGCACAGAGGTGGAGCAGTTAATGAGGCGAGGTTTAGGTTTTACATGGAGTGGATGGCAGCCGGCAGCTTCCACCAGATTCTAGCATGGAAGATTAAGAGACCATCATTAGAACTGTTGTGCAACTGAATTTTTTAACTGGAAGATTCAAATATATTGCGTGATGAAAAGGGTCATGGGTGCTTAAGGGTCAAAGCTGTATAACTGAGAGGAGACCTCCACATAGCCTTTAAAGGAATGCGGAGAACCAACCAGGGCTTCTGACCTAATGTCCATTCCTCACCTTCTCGTGGTGCACCCTGTTGGGTATCTACTTTGATACTGAACGAACGAGGATGGGCTGGCAATTTGGGATTTAGCCGACCAAATTGTATTCTTATTGGTTAAACCAAAATAAAAAATGATGGTACAACATGACAAAATTTCATGCCGGCTGGGGCATCGCCTGGTTAAACAAGGCCCCCGTTGTTTTCGCCAGGGAACCAGGGCGAACAGCGAAAAGTCAGCTACTGGAACAAATCTGAAAACAAACCCCAACTCAACATCACCAGAGTTAAAGATTGGTACTATCAAAGTAAGAAGCCTGAATGGCAAAGAAATGGAGCTAGCTGACGAATTAGATAAGTACCAGATCGACATAATAGGGGTGACTGAAACAAAAAAAGGCCAAAACTGGTGAGATCTTTCTGAGCAATAAATACAAAATGTTATATTCAGGCAATGACAATCAAGGAAAAGAAGGAGTAGCCATAGAATTCAACACAAAATACGAGGCTAATCTTCTAGAATGGCAGTCAGTCTCAAGTAGAGTAATGTGGGCAAATATGAGAATGGGGAACTGGACAATGAGACTTATTTGTGCCTATGGTCCCACAGAAGGTTCTACTAAGGTAGAAGTGGAGGAATTTTTTGACGCTTTAGAAAAAGCAACTGACACAATGAAAAAGGAAAAGTTGGTCCTTGTTGGGGATTTAAATAGCAGAGTAGGAAATGATTGCGAGACATACAAAAATATTTTGGGAAAATTTGGAGAAAAGAGCAAAGCTAATAATAATGGCAAATATCTGTTGGATTTCTGCTCAGGACATGGACTGGTTATTACTAACACCATGTTCCAACATAAAAATGTGCACAAATTCACATGGAGAGAAGAGGCAAGGAATAAGAAAAGTCTCATTGACTATGTTATTGTTGATAGTGATGTTTTCTCCCTGGTGCAGGACACCAGAGTGTACAGAGGATTTGAAATTGGAAGTGATCACTATTTAGTCTTGAGCAGGATAAAATTGAATTTCATATTGAAAAGAATAACATGTAAGAAAGTTTTAAAGCGAATAAAAGTTGAGCAGCTCTCAGATGGGAACTGTAGACTAAAATACAGAAAGATTATTGAAAAGAAAATGAAATAGTTTGGGAACAGGAATCAAACCTTGGAGATTCAGTGGCAAACTCTGAAGAAAACATTGATTCTGCCAGAGAGGCATGTGGTGAGGTAGTGTGCAAGGATAAAAAAATCAGAACTCCCTGGTGGACACAGGAAGTTAAAGAGGCAGTGAAGGAAAAGAAGAAAGCATATCAAAAGTTCCTGGCAAATAAGTTAGCTTTTACTCTTACAGAATACAGAGACAAATGTAAGAATGCTAAACACTGTGTAAAACTAGCTAAACAAAAGTCATGGGAGGACTTTGGCAAGAATATAGAAAATAAATATCAAGAAGGTGGCAAAATATTCTGGAGGTGGTTGAAGAAGCTTAGGAATGGAGGAAAGAGTGCTGTAAAAGGAGTTAGAGATGATAAAGGTGACATGAAAACGGTAGAAAAAGATATCCTTGAAGTATGGAGTAATTACTTTGAAAAACTGCTAAATGAAACAAGCAGTGATGACAGCACACTGATAAAAAACACTGACCAGGCATGCAGTCAGGAATACATATCCATACTTGAAGTAGAAAAAGCCATCAAAGGCTTGAAATGTGGAAAGGCAGCAGGAGTAGATGATATTCGACCAGAAATGCTGAAGTATGGTGGTATAAAAGTCTTACAGTGGCTGCACTGCATAGTTCAGAAAGCCTGGACAGAGGGACGAATTCCCAATGATTGGAGTAGAGCTCTCATAGTACCCATATATAAAAAGGGAAATAAAACTGAATGTGAGAATTACAGAGGTATTTCCCTACTGAGTGTTCCTGGCAAGATCTATGCAAGTATACTTGAGAAACGGTTGAGAAGAATTGTGGAAGAAAAGCTTGGTGAAGAACAAGCTGGATTCAGGCCAAATAGAGGCTGTCAGGATCAGATCTTCACTTTACGACAAATAGTCGAGAAAGCATGGGAATATAAAAAAGATCTGTATTTAAGTTTTGTCGATTTGGAAAAGGCATATGACAAGGTGCCAAGAGAGAAGCTATTCAATACGCTGCAGTTATATGGTGTCAATGGGGTATTATATCAAGCAATACTTAGTCTTTATTTGAGTTGTAAGTCAGCAGTTAGAATTGAAGGAAGTAGAGGAAGATGGTTTAATGTTAAATCTGGTGTGAGACAAGGATGTACATTATCCCCTCTGTTATTCATTATCTATATGGATCACATTATGAAGGAAAGTAGTATTAAACATGATATCAGAATTGGAGATGTTAATGTCAGCTCTTTGCTTTATGCGGATGATGTTATACTTCTAAATCCGCTACAAGTCTGCAAGATTCTCTGACTAAATTCAATTGCTGTTGTAATAGATATGGTATGAAGGTCAGCAATAAAAAGACAAAGACAATGAAAATAGGCAGAATCATTGAAAATGTCAACTGTGTTGTGAATGGAGAACCTGTGGAACAAGTAAAACATTTCAGCTATTTAGGCACGATTTTTACTGAAGATGGTAAATTAAATATAGAAATAGACAACAGAATCAGCAAAGCTGGTATGGTGGGAAGTCAATTGAATAAATTCATATGGAATAAGAGAGAAATTAGTCGGAACACTAAATTAGCTGTATACAAGACAGTGTTCAAACCAGTTTTAACTTATGGATCTGAGAGCTGGGTCAGAAGTAAAACGCTTGACCAAAGACTAGAGACCGCAGATATGAGAGTCCTGAGAAAGATTAGAGGCATGAACAGATGGCATCAATGGCAATATCATATTAAAAATGAGGATATTAGGAAAGAACTTGATATTGTCAGCATCCAGGAATGCATTAGCAGAGCTAATCTCAGGTGGTATGGTTACTTAAATAGAATGGGAGAGGAAAGATTAGCAAAACAAGTGTTCTCTGCCAGGTTGGCAGGAAAACGACCCAGAGGAAGACCAAGATATAGGTGGATTGATACGGTACAAAGTGCCTTAGACGATAGAAATATAAGATCTGATAATGTTGGAGTCTTGACAAGTAACAGACTGATTTGGAGGAAAATTGTAGATAGGAAGTTAGTAATGATGTAATTTTTTCATGTAGTACTGTCATATCCTGTACACCCCTTGAGGGTACATGGCAGGAATTTGATGATGATGATGCTTGATGAAGGTGAGTCGTTGCTTAAATAATGTTAATAATTAAAATTTAAATTCATTCATTTTATAAATGTGAGTAATTACAAATTATAATGAATATTGAGGATTTAATTATAAACGTCTATTTAGTTTTTTCCTGAAAAACTTTAGTTTCTGAAAATCCCCTCATGTATCTCGCACCACGATTTTTTTTTTAAGTTTAATTTTTGGGAAAAAAGTGCAAGTTATATTTGAGTAAATATGGTACTTTCATACTCTTCATTTTCACATATTTCAACAACTCTCCCATATCCTCTCTCATTGCATATTTCTCACCTTTCAAAATCATTTGTTTCTGCCAAAACAATCAACTCTTTTACTTCTTTCTTCTGCAAACTGACATCCTCGATCTTCACAACTGGGAAAAATGCTTTCATCACTTTCTCATTAAGTATATTTTATCACTGAACCTCCATCAATTTCTTCTTATTCACATTTTCTCACACTTTCATACTTTTCCCATTCAGTTTTTCTTTCATTCTTCCTCCTGCTGTACCCCACAACCATCTTTTCTCACGTTGCTCTAGCTCCTGCTTCTTTCAATGCTCTCATTCATATTTCGTCACTATCATTCATTTCTTCCACATTCTCCAAAACACTTTTGTTATCTTTCCCCACATCATTAATATTAGTCACTTCATTCTTCTGCTTTCCCATACAACTGTGCGCACACAAAACATTTAGGATGCTCTCTCTCTCTCTCTCTGTGTGTGTATATATATATATATATATATATATTAGGATAACCAAGCAATTTTATATGCTTGGTTATTTTAGCTCCTAATCCCAAGTGTGCAAACAATTAAGTTTGCGCCTGAAACAAAGTTCAAGTCTAAAGATGGACTTTGTTTCAGGCGCAAACTTAATTGTTTGCACACTTGGGATTAGGAGCTAAAATAACCAAGCATATAAAATTGCTTGGTTATCCTAATATACAATATACCCAAGTTAAAATTTATTCCCATATATATATATATATATATATATATATATATATATACACACTCTTGCTTTTGTACCATAAATTATTCACTCTTGGTAATGAATACATAGAACATACATTACATCATGCAAAATCCCTCATGCTAAACTCAGTAAACAAGGATGCTTTGGCTACCATTTTCCTTGCACATATTGTTGCCATGAAAAACAAACACTTTTTAAACAATATTACGTATTAATTATCACACACACACAACTTTGCAGTCTAAAGTAAGATATTACCAAAAATAATTATTAAAATAATTAATATTCATTAAAATAAAAAACATCTGTGGGCCACTTGCAGCACCACTTCTAATATGTGCTATGGCTATTACACATCCTCCTCCTAGGAAGTACTATAATAGACATTGTCTCTCTTCATGTATGCTTACACTACTCTTGCTATTGATTGTATAGACAAAGCATGTTTCTTACAACTGTTTTTTCTGATAAAGAAGCAGCGGTATACCAATTACTTCAGTAGTCTGAATACTGTTTGAAATTTGGGTATAGATGGGATGCTTCATACCCACTTAGTGGAGTTATGCTGGAAGAAGTGGAGGAAGCAAAGGATCTTGGGGTAATTGTAGACAGAAATTTAAAGTTTTGAGAGCATATCGCAAAGAACTGTTATGAAAATATCTCAGAGAATTGTTGGAATTGAGGAAGACATTGACCACACAAGATAAAAGGGTGGTGGTCCCACTGTATAAAAGATCAGACCAATTGCAGATTTCTGTGCTCAGGTCTGGTCACTGGGATTTGAAAGGGATGAAGTAACTTTGGATAGGGTGCAGATTTTTCATATGGTAACATGATGAGAAGGAACAAGAACAATGGGGCATTCCTGGAAGTTACAAAAGTAGTGAGTACAATAGTAAAAAGTTTTTTTTCCCATGGAGAATGGTAGAAGCATGGAATGCATGAGAGGGTGGTGAAAGTGCAAACAGTGGATGAGTTTAATTAAGGAATGGTACAACAGACTTTCTATTGGCTAGTGTTAATCTCCATGATGAATGACTCCATGGAAATCAAGAAAATATGATTCAAAGCATTATGTGAGATAGCATTATGAGAAGGCTCACTACTTAGCCTGCTTTCAACCATTATTAAGGTCATCACTGGGTGCTAGACTAAGGAAGATACTTGTAGAAAAAGTTTTTCCATGGTTATCAAGTAAATTATAATGCAAAGTGGCGAGTTTCGGGAAGACTAGTGTAAGAATGCTGAGAATTTAGATAATTTTTTTTTATTCTTAACTAATTAACTGCAACTATATGTGTGCATCTCACAATGCACACATACAGATAGCTTACTACAACCATTTTAAACATTTAAAATCTGGTAGTAATTTAAAAATATAACCACCACCAAGTAAACAAAATACTCACATGATGTAAATGACAGAACAGCAGACTTAAAAAAAAGATTGGTATCACAGAGGTAAAAGGTGTACAACTGATATGGCATGATTTGGTTGCAATAAGCTATCTGTTATAAAACAGCAAAGTATGACTTATGTATCAGAAGAACTAGACATGCTAGCAATAATGAAACTATGTTTCATTTTCAACAATCAGTTTTGTAACAGGAATGTAAATAATTTAAGAAATTATTGTAACTATATTGTAATTATAAAATCTTAGGGATTCTATAATAAAAACCTGTACATATAAGAACTACCCATGCACTGGAATAGACAATAATATAAGTATTACTCACTTGCTTCCATCTTCTCGAACGGTCCTAATTGAAGACAAAATTGAACAGTATTTTATTAGTATAACCTACTATATATTCACTAATTAAAAAAACAGGCATTACATTTCATAAAAGCTAATGCTAATGAAAAAAAAAAAAAAAGAAAAGAAACTTAATGCAAAAATTCCTTCAAAATGGTTATCCCAAAAGTTTTATTTCTTCCTCTTAAGAAACCTTCACATACTGCCAATGAAATCATATAAAGGTTCCATTGCAGTGTCATACACTAGAGGAATCTCCAAATAGCTCATTTAAAAAAAAAAAAAAAAGTTAATACCAGAATTGTTAGGATTATTTGCAGTTTTTAAAACAAATGTTCCTTTTCTAAAACACTCTGGTGTATGTTACATCTCTTGCTCAAATGGCAAAGCATTCGATATTTCCAAGGCATGTGATCAGTTTTAGAATATGCTTTCTAAGCAAAATACCATCCCATGATCATACATCCATCCTCTATAAATTGGGTGGCCAATTTTCTCTGGATGCTAATTACATGTCATGGTGGATGGTTTCCATCTCAACCCTTTTTTTTTTTTTTTTTTTTTTTTTTTAAAGAATAACATGAAACTTGAGTCTCTGTAGCTCAGTCAGTATAGACGAAACCCTTTGGTTCAAATTATTCCCGTTTTTAACATGAGGAACCTTTATCTGGTCTCTTTCAACTAAAGGTGAGTTAGCCGGTCTCATATGGAGGTAGAGGGTTTTCACCCGGAAACTCTGGTTTTTCGTCCCTCAAAACAGGCAAACTGGCCCCGTGAACATACACTGATCACAGTCATGAATACTTATGACAATATGTGGAAGAGATAGGGTCCTCACCACATGTCGTTACACCCGTAGTTAACCATGAGTCACATCATGGTAGTCAACCTCCTAGATAGGAGACAACACATGAATGGGAATATGCAATTTATGTCTGCTTTGAGAGAAAAATTTACACTTCAGTATGAAATTGTGTTCCTGCCAGGATTCAAAACTACGTTTCCATTCAAAGGGCAAATGTCACATTGCCCTCATGATGCAATATACTATGGAAGCACTCTCTATCCCTTGGAACAGATTTTCCTCATTATCAAAGATCAACAAATTATACAAATCTCTACTCTCCATGAGAAAAATTGGGACATAGTATGAAAAAAGTATTTTCATACTATGTCCCAATTAAATTAATAGGAGTTCAAGGAAATTATTATTAGTGTGGTACCATGGTTAGAGAAGTTATTTATTTTATTATTAAATAAAAAATATTCCATTTTGTTCATTTGGCAGCTGGCAAAATCTACTTGCCCATAGGCAAGTGGTTGAGAGTATTTGTCAAGCTCTGCTCATGATTATTAGTAACACCCGACCTCCATGGAGTGCTAAGACTCAACGGGAGATCAACCATTACACTCAGTTTAAAGCACAGTCTATCAAACTGTGCTTTAAACTTATTCAACGTCAGGCAATGCATTCCACTCTCCATGCCAGGAACTTGATCCTTATGTCCCTGTTTACACCCTACTTATACAGCTTCCAGCAATCTTCTTGTTCTATTTCCTCCCCCCCCCCCCAAGTCTGAAAAATTTCTTCCACATTAACCCAGTAACGATCCTTTACCAACTTAAATGTCTCAATCATATCCCCTCTCTTCCTCTTATTCACAAGGCTTGGAAAACTGAATTCAATCCGTCTTCATATCGCACATCCCAAGGACAAGTTACTTACCACTTTAGTCAGTCTTCTCTCAACCCATTCTAATATATCTCATCATCATGACAACCAGAGGACTAAACATCTGTGCACAATAATCCATACGAGGCCTGACTGATGTGTTATACATGGAACTAGAACCTCATTATTCCTACATGTTTAGGTCCTCTGGATCACTGCCATAATCTGATGCGATGACCTCACAACATGTTCGATGTGACCCTGAACTTCAGATCCTTGTTCACCTCCAAAGTCTATATGATTATGATGCCGTAGCACAACTGGAAGAACAGCAGAACATTGTGCCCTTCAATTGGAAAAGACCTAAGTTCGATTCTCGTCATAATGAGGGGAATCCTTATATGGGCTTTTTCAGTTGAAGGTGAGTTAGCCGATCTCACACGGTGGTAGCAGGGTTTTTTCTCCCGGAAACTCGAGTTTTTCATCTCATATGCAGACAAATCAGCCTTCAGAACACATGCAATTTACAGACAAAAAAATATGCTGTTGGTGAAGGTGAGCGATAGATGCCGTTGATGGAGTAGTGGAGAGGATTTAGCTGAGTAAAATAGTGTGCCTTCCCACAATGAATCCTTGGGACTCCCTGGAGATGTCACATAATAATAATAATAATAATAATAGTGTATACTTTGCATCCCATAGTTGCCTAACAAATTTCAGAACCTTACACTTTGCAGCATTTAACTGACAGTTCCATGTTGTTGCCCACTCACACCTGAAATTCTCCTTTAAGGCCACATTTACTCGATTCCTCACTCTCCCCAGTTTTGCATCATCTGCAAGGAACTGTATATCACCAGTTAAACACATCCCAATATCGCTAATATACAATTAAATAACAATGATCCCAAAACACACCCCTGTAGCACACCATTCATTACTAACTTTTCTCTTCTGGGAAAATTTCTTCTCACATATGTATCTTGCAGATACCTATATATCTGCAAGATACATAGAGAGCTAGTTGCCTATTCATCTCACTAATCTATCATCTATCATCCAATCCTATCTGCTTCAGTTTAGTTACCAACTTGTGGTGTAGCAATCTATCAAAACTTTTGCAAAATTTAAGAGTTGTACTGTATATCACCAGTTAAACCCATCCCAATATCATTAATATTAATATAATTAAAAGATAACTAATCAAGGGATTAGTTATACTTATGTCATCTTTGTATATGCATCTCCTTTATCAAATACATTTGCCATGTTGTTATAGTACATTAGCAAGCCTTTAACAAACCCATGCTGACAAGCACAAAGAATACTACTGTAATCAACTCACTTTTGTATCCCATCTCTCACCAACTTCTCCAATATCTTAACTGCAACTCCAGACATAGAGATCTGGCCTATAATTTGTAGCCTTAGCAGTATCACCATGTTTGTGAAATGGAACAACTTGTGCTGTTACCAGACTCTTGTTAACATGTTGACTCATTTAAGACAGAATATCCCCAGGCCATTCAGAATGACCTTGCAGCAGTTCTTACACATCCACACAATTTCATTGTCCACATAAAACTAAGTCATGCAATACAGAAACAAGTAAGTCTTACTCACTTGTTTCTATGTTCACTCAATGATGCTTTAACCACCTTACCGCCCATTATGGATCCAAAAAGCATCCTCATACGCTTCGTATCCATCATATATTTCAATGTAATGTCAATGGTATTACAATTTTAATATGTACTTTGCATCCATGATAACCTTGATATCTATAGATGTCTTGGCTGGTAGTGTAGTTAAAGCAGCAGTGGCACTTTATGATAATGTGGTAAGCAGGTAGGCCAAGGTTAATGATAGCTCCCTGGGACATTCCTTTAAGACATGTACTCTGCTTGGAAAGAGGTCAATGGACACCATAGTATAAGGAACAAACAGTAATAACACGCTCTTTAAGATTTAAGACCTCCTTTTGCTGTGTTGACTGCAGCAAAAGACATACTTTCCACAAGCATGCAATAGTGATCAATGAGAATTTTGAACGATTTTTGGACAATTGGAACAGTGTTTGGAACAAACATTGATATATAAAAAAATAAATAAATAAAAATTCCTCAAAGTCATATAGGCACAATGATATTTTAAAGAAACTTTACTATAGCAAACTGTCCCCTAAAACAAATTGCTCCTCTGGTCCTCCCTATAAGTTTCTAACAGTAAGTGGTCTACTGCACAACAACAACAAAAAATGCAGTTAAAATAAATGGGCATAAAAATACAGATTGCCAAAAAAAACTGTAACCACACCGACACTGCTTGGAAAGAAGTTAAACACCATAGCATGAGGAACAAACAGCCATGACATCGAGCTTAAAAAAGATGTAGGATCTCCCTTTGCTGTGATGACTGCAATAATCCTACAGGGTATACTTTCCACAAATGGACAACAGTCATGGGAATTTTGAACCATGATTCTTGTAGGAATGTAATGAAGTCCTGGACTGTTGTAGGGAAAACATCCCTTGACCTCACCTGACACTCCAGTTCATCCCACAGATGTTCAATAGGGTTGAATTCAGGACTCTGTGGAGGCCAGTCAAGTGTGGTTCATGTCCACAAACCATGTAGTTTACCACAGCAGCTTTATAACATGGTCCATTGTACTCCCTGAAAGAGACAATGGACAGTTCCATAAAAACACAACAAAGTAGGAAGAACTGCATTGTATAGAATGTTCAGATACCTCTGAGTTCATTGTTCACGGCACCACCACAAACAGAGGTCCAAGACCAAACCAGGAAATACAGGACTATGAATTTCATAGTTGGGATCACGCAGTCTGGTAAGAGATGTTCATCAGGCATCTGTCACACTCACACCCATCCATTTGCTCTGTAGAGAGGTAGTGTGATTCATCATGCTCCATAAGATGGCTTTCCAAGCTTCCACATCCCACTTTACATGCTCTTTGCACCACTGAAGACTACTGTATGTTGGTTCGGCTAATGAAGGGCTTGCACATGTTATGGCTCCACTATGGAAACCAATGTTGTGAGCTTCAGTTCTGAATGTTTATTTGTGCATATCTATTTTCTAATCTATGCCCAGAACTCCACGTTCAACATGTCAGCCAACAAATGATGGTTTTATGCATTATCCTTCATAGCACTTTACAGTCATCCACTGCAGGTAGCACTTGCAGTTGACTCTCTGCACTTTCATTTCAGTACTGAATATGCTGAATGGATGGTGCAATTTGTTAACAATTTGCTGAATAGATAGGCTGTAACATGGTATCCTATCACAACACCTGTTTCAAACTCCATCAGTTTCTTTCTCATAGCCATTTCATCCTGGACACAGCTGTACTGATTTGGGAGCATCATATTACTCCAATTTATACTGGCTATAAATGCATGACTTGTTACATGGCACGATGCACCTTGCCCATGGGGGGTGGAGGTGTCCATTTACTTCTTTCCAAGCTGTGGACTTAGCTATAAGGCAATAAGGTAGCATTTCCTTAAAAAGGTATATGGATAAAAAGTTTTTTTGCTAATTTGCAAAAAAAAAACAAAAACACTACCAACTTTTTTTTTTTAAGAGTGTGGGAATCATGAAGTCGTTTTCTGCTTGTGCAAGTCATTATTTCAATATTTCCATTCTTCAAGTAGAGGGGGATCAACTGAATTTCCTTTCACCCTAACTAAACAAAAATTGAAACTATTACAAGCATACACCTGTCATATAATGCATTAGGTTCCAGATATATGTCTGTGCATGCAGTGTCATATAAATGAGCTCTTCTTCCTTGCATTATGTCACCCAGTGCAGGATGATGCGACTTTAAATGATCCCAACTAGCCTGTCACCGAGCCTGACGATGGGGGGGGGATGTATTTATGTCTGCAGATCTGTGTGCGTCCACAGGGTTGGTTTGAGTGGTCTGAGGGACCAAAATCTAGAGTTTCCAGGTTTTACAAACCTTCTACCTGCATAGGAGACGGCTAACTCACATTTATTCAAATAAGACCAGATAAAGGTTCCTGAAGTCATAGACGAGAATTGAACCCAGGTTTTTCAAACCAAAGGGTCGGTCTATACCGACTGAGCTATGGTGGCTGTTAGTATCGTATAAATGAGCACCAGTAATATCTCAAAATTATCATATTTGCAGATCATCGCAAGGCAGACCTTACTGTATATATTTACATTCTTTGAGATTAAAATAAATGTTATAAGTGTTATATTTATAAAATAAATGTTATCGATTAAAATTAACGATATATTGATATAAAGATATTTATGTCAATCTCCACATCCTCTTCAAGTGAAGGTGAGCTAGCTGGTGTCATGCAACCGTGAAAGGGATTTTCATTCAGCAAAACAGACAAAATCGGTCCTAATTACACTGACCAATAGTCGTAAATCCAAAATAAATAAATAACCTAACAACATCCCTCTTTCTCTCCTCACCCCTTCCAAAAGAAAAACATCTAATGTCTGCAACTACCCTCCCCATCTTCAAGCAGATCCATTTTGTGGTGTTCCTTTCTCAGCTACAGACTCCCCCCCGTTTGTTTTATGGAAGAAGCAACAACTAAGGCTATGATGTCAGTGTATTATATCTGTTAACCGGAGAATTTTTCTGGCCGGTTTGCTTGCCTGTTCCTACAGATGAAAAATGCTGGCACTTGAGTCCGCCCAACTCGACTTCAAATGACAACCCAACCCTTATGTTCTTCGCATCGTGGACTATTTTCAAATCACATCATTCCAACCAAAGGACATCATTCATCGATAACAACTGGGCTGGGGAGGCTCTCATAATTACCGACCTTATACAAGGGCAGCTCCTGCACAGTCATATATAGGGACAATCATATACAGGAGTAGCTTGTGCACAAGCACTGCAGAACCCCCAATTTTTCTTGATATATAAATATATTTATTCATTTATTTATATTTGCTTGTAATATTTAATTTTATCATCAACAATCGTATACAATTTTCTTATTTTGTATAAAAAATAATAAAAATCCATCTCGTAGCACTTAGGAGGGCGAAGGACGCTAGCAGCACTGTTTACCACAGTGTCATATTGCTAGTACAGTAATATCTCGCTAATTCGAACTAATATAAACCGTGATCGTTCGGATTAGCGAATTTTTCCCCAAGAGACAACAATAACTAGCGTTTAAGACAAAAATAATCAGATTCTAATGGTACATCAATTAAATTCTGTAAATAAACGAAGAAACTGATAGAAAAAAAGCTACTGTACTATAATGTAAAACTTAAAAAATAATACAAGTTTATTTTAATAAAAAATTTAGTTTGTATATATCTGTATTGTTGAGGATTCTGATTTAATAAAATTGCATTGTTCAGTACATAACTTAATTTGCGTAAAAAATATCACTTTTTTGTACACAACACACAAAAAAGTTTGTGTGTTATATAGCGAATCTCGGAGCTGCATTAGCAATAAAATATTATGGAATGGCGTATCATTCTGCTTAGCCCATTCTATACACATATTAAAACTGTCAACTGCCTCTTTATGTTTTACTTTTTTTTTCTTCGAGTTCTTTATCGTCATCTAATTCATTCTGTATCGTCATATTTATAATTTCAGCATCTGATTTGATTTCGAATTCACTTTCGGTTCTACCTGTAATCCATTCCGTAACATCTGTTTGTGAAATTTCAACATCTGGATTTATATTTTAAAACTAAATTATGCACGTTTTTAATTTCCTCTTTATGTTTTACTTTTTTTTTCTTCGAGTTCTTTATCGTCATCTAATTCATTCTGTATCGTCATATTTATAATTTCAGCATCTGATTTGATTTCGAATTCACTTTCGGTTCTACCTGTAATCCATTCCGTAACATCTGTTTGTGAAATTTCAACATCTGGATTTATATTTTAAACTAAATTATGCACGTTTTTAATTTCCTCTTTTTGTATATCACCGTAGTTATCTTGGTAAATTCTAGAAGGCCACAGTTTTTTCCATGACGCTCGAATTGTTTCGGGTTCGAGGCTTCCCAAGCAGCAGCTGAGAATGCTGCATCCTTTAAATTTATATTTTTTATTGATGTGTTAACGTCATAATTTTGGGAAATTACATTTAAAAGCAGTTCTGATTATGTTCTGATTCATTGCGTACAACAACAATGTAGTACAGTTTGGAGGCAAAATAATAGTACACAAAATAATAATACGTAATAAATAAAACTTTTTTTTTCTTTCAAACCGCGTTCGGATTACTGGAGGGTTCGGATTAGCGAGATACCACTGTATTTGCTACGCACGCAAGCAAATGCACGTCATAGTGAGATGCGAGCTATTAGCGTAATGCGGCACTGTCCGTCGCGTAGTTCCACTGTTGTTTATATGCAGTTTGTACCAGTAGTAGGGTGTTCGTAGTCTTATCGTGTTTACTCCGTCTCTTTAAATATTTGGACATTACAATTAAAGACATAACATTTGTTATAGTTTTTATTTTAGAACATTATTGGGATTATGATAATGGATTTTATTTTTAAGTAATTTTGAATTATACCAAACTGTATAATTTTATCGATAATAAACAATATTTTTTCAGGTTTAATTTTTTACCGTAATTTTGATATTTCATCCAAATACGTATACACTGTAAGTACAGTGTATATGTATATTTCGAAAGTTGCATCCCCACCATTTCAAGCCACGAGCCGCCACTGATCATATAATAAAACCATCAACTCTGAAGAGTTCGCATATCTGCCTTTTATGATCCCACTGACCAGATCGCCGCTGTAAATTTGGTTTCTTTCAGTGGTGGGTGAACTACATGACAATGTCACCTACCACTGAAAGAAACTCTTTCGTTGCTCTGTCAGGCAGAGCAACAAAAAAGTTTTTCAGCAATATATATAGCCGTTAGATCTTAGAAGGTAAGAGGCCAGCCCATTATATTGTTGACCTGATTTGCCGAGAGATTAGCCACATCTGCCCTCCAACCAAAAAGATATGAGATGTAATCTCATCGTTAAATGGGCGTTTTAGTGAATGAATTTCACTAAAAGTGAAATTCATTCACTAGTATGAGACTTCCACCCTGATCATTGGAAGCCTGAAGTGAATCTCAAGTTCCGAATTAGCTGATTCTTAGCCCATTCACGTACTAATGCAAATATGTGAAAGACCAAGAGGTTTTCGTGGGTGAAAGTCACATAAACACACACGTCCAAAAAACGTTACTTTTTTTTTTTTGAAAAAAGCTATATTTACTGCACACGGAATTTACGTGGTATATTCCCATACCAAGGCAAACTTCAAAGCTCGTGGGCAGAAAATGAATCTAAAATAAACTTACTGTTCTTCAGAACTCATTGCCGATCTTTATATTATCTTGTATTTTCTACCCTTGACTATTTTCACTATACTACACAGAACATGCAAGTAAGTAATGAGATTTATATATCTGTAGCAGTCATGGGGAGATAAGTTATCACATCCTCTTAAAGTGCTATCGACGAGATTTCAACACTTGTTTTGGAAAACTGAAAGATAATGATGCATATTGTTTCAGTCTTTCTTATGTTGTTCCCAGATTCATACAGAAGGTCAACTTTAAAAAATGAATGTCAAAGCGAATTTTTAGTGAATTATATTATTTTTTTAATGAAATGTTATAGATAGCAACTCATCTAATTACAATATGCATAGTTATTAGGCAAGCTATATTTTAACTGCAATCATTACCTAATCCGAAACGAAGTGTTTTATACAGTTTCCATAACAATATAAGTTCAATCGATCAACTGGTATTTCTGATCTGATCAGCTCTTTCAGGATTAGGTAATAACTGCATCATATCCCATCCTAATTTATGCTCACGCGTAGACCTACACTTTTTACCGTGTAGGCATTCGGAGCCGAAATCCAACGGAATAGGTTGGTTACTCCTTATTCCTAGAGGTATCCTATGTCTGTAGAGGCGTGTGTTAACGGGGCCGGTTTGACTGCTTGCGGGAGGGGAAAACCCCAGATAAACAGGGGAGAAAAATCCTGCGATCCACGCCCAAGACCGGCTTACTTGGCTAAGTCTGAGAAAGAGCCTAAGGTCCTCACGTCGGCGACGGGAATCGAACCCAGGACTCCTTTCCCAGACATATGTTGCGAAGAGCATAGCCACTCGGCTAACCGAGCGGACAATAACTGCATTTAAAATATTATATATTGCATTCATACAATAAGTATACAGTTTCCATTATACTGTCGACTAGGGGAGGATTAAGCCGGCTGGAGGGGGGGGGGAAGCAAAAATTTCTACATTTGGAAAAGTTGACATTTCTCTTCCAGGCTGGTATACTTGTGTGGCGGTATTGAATTTATCTTCTTTTTAAAATAGTAGAAACTGTTCCAATTCATCATTACATTGCGTAATATCTGTATAGTTCTTATAGATCTCTTAATTTTTCCACATAGCTCGGGGTCTCTGGCGGCCTCCAGGTCAGACACCCGGTTGATCCGGCTCTGTTGCCGACACACACACACACACACACACACACACACACACACACACACACACACACACACACACACACACACACACACACACACACACACCGAGACTTTAACGAAAAGCTCAACGATTCTGTATGGATTTGGTTGTATAGATTCTCTCTATGTTCACTGGGCATCTACAGATGCAGTATGGTCACTCCGATGCTCGGTGATGTGCCACACCAGGCCTCGCCATATCCTCTTGTTTGCTTTTCTGGTAGCCTCAACTCTCTGAAGATAAGCAACTACACACACACCATCCATCCATCTCATTAATGGTCTACCCTTTCCTCTTTTCCCAGGAACTTTACCTTCTATTACTGTTCTGAGAAGTCCCCCTTCCATCCTTTCTATGTGTCCAAAATATTTTAACTTTCTTCTGTCAATATCCTTAAGGAGCCTTAAAGTTCTACTGATCTTTTCTAACGCCCATGCATTTGTACGCCTTTCAGTATATGATATCCTCAACAGCCTTCTGGAACACTACATCTCAAAAGCAGATATCAGTTTCTTATCTGACTTCTTTAGGTTCCAAATCTCACATCCATAAGTCGCTGTTGGAAAAACAACTGCATCCAAAATCCTCAACTTTGTTCCCATTGGAGATAGATCTATCTTTCCAGATTTTAGACAGGTCTCTGACTGTTGTTTTAATAATTCCTAACCTTTTCTGACGTCTTCTGAACAGCAATTGTTCACATTAATAATGGATCCCAGGTCTACTCCCTATAAGGGAATAAAAAAAAATTAAAAATAAATAAATAAAAATAAGCTAACGCATTTTTTTTTTTTTTTTTTTTTTAAGGTACTCGCTGACTTCCTCAATTCTCTCTCCATCAAGGTACACTTGTTTCTCAAGAGCTTCTCTGTTTGTATTTCCTTTGAGAACCATAATCTGTGTCTGTTAGGAATGAGTTGAAGTCCTCTGTTCTGTTATTACTGATCTTGTTAACTTTGTCAAGAATTAGTCCTAGTTCTTCCATGTTATTACAAAGGAGTACTGTGTCATCAGTACTCCTTTGGATGACTGGGCTCATCCAATGCTTCACGCATGATGTCCTTCGTACATATACTAACGAGTGAGGAGAAAGTAAACATCCTTGCCTCACTCCATTTCCAACTTGAAGCCAGTCAGTCAATACCTGTTCCTACCATGGCTTCTTGCTCCCTATACAAGTTGGCTATCAACCTGATAGTGTATTGAGGAAAACCCATTCTTTTCATTACTTCTCAGAGTTTCACATGTTCAACACAGTCAAAAGTTTTAGAGTAGTCTAAGAAACACATTACCAGAGGGAGTCTGAATTCTTTATATTTTTCTATGATCTGTCTAAGGCAAAGGATCTTATCTCTGGTGCGCTTCCTAAAACCTGCTTGTTCCTCGGGTATCTCTGCCTCAACTTTGGCCTCAATCCTATTTATCATGATCTTCAATAAAATTTTGCTTGCATGAGATATTAAAGTAATAGTTCTATAATTCTTGCATGCCTTCATATCACCTTTCTTACGTACTGGTATGAAAACCGACTTCTTCCAGTCTCTAGGTCATGATCCTGTCTCCCATATCATTGTAATCAATCTATAAAACACTCTTATCCCTCCGTTCCCTGTGGCCCTTAATTAACTCTGCTGGGATTTCATCTGCACCTAGGGCCTTATTGCTGTTAAGCTGCTTAACTGCTCTTTCAACTTCATGCTTAAGTGGAGGAGGTTCTAAATCAAAATTTTCCTGGTGTGAGGGTTCCACATTTTCTTTATCCACTCTGCTGTACAGTTCCTCACAGTATTCTTTCTATCTGTTTTTGATTTCCAACTCTTCTGTTTTGGAGATAAATGGGTTTCGAATTGCATCATAGATGCGAGGGATCTTTTATAAGTTTTTCAACTGAAAGTAAGTTAGTCGTCCTAATAGGAAAATGGCAGTGTTTTACCTTCAAGATGCTCTGGATGCTCATTCCAGAGCATCCAGAGTATCTTCGCCTTAGGAACATGCGCAGTTAAGCGACTAAAATTATGAAACCAGTTGTATTAAGTCAGTTAATCCATACAACCAAATCCATACAGAATCGTTGAACTTTTCGTTGCAGTCTCGGTATCTTGATACTTCCTGATTAGAATGGAATGAACAAATGTGCATGTCAACTGTAAATAGATGAATAATTTGGTTTGAAAAATCTTTGCACTTAAAATGCTGTGTGTGTGTGTGTGTGTGTGTGTGTGTGTGTGTGTGTGTGTGTGTGTGTGTGTGTGTGTGTGTGTGTGTGTGTGTGTGTGTGTGTGTGTTCGCCTTAGGAACATGCGCAGTTAAGCGACTAAAACTATGAGACCAGTTGTATTAAGTCAGTTAATCCAGGTTCAGGCACATCCCACTAGATTGGATGTTAGAGTAATTCCTAGTGGATTCACAGAAGAAACATCAACTCGGTTGGATGATTTTTTGGAGACCATGACATCGACCTTATAACCTTAATTATAACCTCAGTCAAATAGTTTGGTTTTCCCAGCCAAACCGAATAAATCCAAAGTAAAAACTTTGGACATTCACTAATTTGGTTATTTGTGTATGAGGAGGAGAAATTAGTTTTAATATTCTGAAATGACGGAGCAGTGGTAGAAATATTCAAGAGGAATGTAATCAGGATCCTTAGAAAAAGCCATCGAAAACTTTAAACATGGAGTAAACGATTGTAAAAATATTTCAGTAAACGATATTCGACCTGAAAATTTCAAATATGGAGGTATAAAAGTTTTACAGTCCGTGTACTGAATAATTCGGAAGGTTAAATTTCAGATGGTCGGAGTCTCTCATAGCACCCATTTATAAAAAGGGAAATAAAAGAATGCAAATTCCACAGGAATTTCCATATTGTTCCATATAAAACAAAGATCCCAAAGTTTTGTAAATCTGGTAAAGGCATATGACAAGGTGCCAAGAGAAAAGCTGTTCAAAACGCTATCACGTAAACAGAACATTCGAGTAATACAATGTCTATTTGAGTGGTAAGTCAGCAGTTAGGAGGTACAGGAAGATAGCTTGATGTAAAATTTGAAAGGAGAGTGCGTACTATCTTCCATAACTATTCATCTAAGTGGATGCTATTTTAACTTATGGATATGAAAGTTGGGTTAGAAACAAAACAGTAAATGAAAGAATTGAAATCACATATGTGAGAGTGCTGAGAAAACTTATAGGAGCGAACAGATGGCATATATGCCAGAATCATTAAAAATGAAGGTATTAATTAATGAACTTGATATTTTTTTAGCAAAGATCTCTGAAGGTATGGTCACTAATTCATTTCTTTTGGATCTCTTCGCTACATCTGACAATGCCATAAAACCCTTCTCACGTCGTACAACATTCAAGAATAGATGGGAACAATTGCAAAAATTTTACTACCACATTGCCTATCAGAGAAAAAAAATGCAACCCATAAAGAAAATTCAATTGAATCGACTTGGCTGATACTGACAGTTTAACGAAAATTGACAGTTTATCTATCAATCAATATTGACCTTTATTTTCCCTTTACTAGTTAGACTCGATAGCTTGTAGTTTGAAGAATCAATACCTACCAACCGAAGGCTTAGAAAGTACAGTGGGTAACTGTACTCCTGTGTGGGTAATCTTTATGTAAAGATCAGTCGTATCTGTGATATGGATAATAGCGTGCTGAATAGTGTGTGTGGGGGGGGGGGGACACAAGTGAAACGAAATTCTCATTCTCCCATCTCGTTAATCTAGCTTCTGCTTATTTCCGCTTTTCTCTTTATTTTCATTTTTTGTTTAAATATTTTCTCTCTTCAGCATCAGAGAATTATTTTGCTGAGCATATCAGAGAGTTCTTTGATATGCTGAACAAAACATCAGCATGTTCGAAGGCGCTAAACTATATATCGATCATGTAATAACTCTTTCTCTCTCTTTAATGTGAATCTACTCACGAAAGGTTGTCAAGTACAGTACATAAGTACTGTGGATGGACTAAAGTTTAGATAACTTATTCAAACCAATCCAGGCTTCAAATTCACATCGCAAGATGAAATTCATATACTACCTCAAAACAATCACCTCCAGTAACCTACAGACTATAAACCGTTTGGTTTGTAGAGCGATACAAGTTATCTACTCTAAAATGACTGGCCAAATGTCAATCAATTTTATTTTCCTCTTACGTGTTAGGCTTAATGGCCTATTATGGCCACTGAGGCTAACACATAAATTAAGTATAAAATCAAGTTATGCTTCGGGAAAGGGGAGGGTCGGACTGTTTTGCGTGGTGAAAAACCACAAGTTTCAGAGAGAGAGAGGAAACTGAGACCTCCATGAGACTGGTTAACTTACTTTATCTCCCTCTTCCCACAAAAACCTTTTATACGGATTCTTGCGTCCTAGATGGGATTCGAATACAGGTCATTGAAGGGCATGGTTACTGTCTAAGTCAATGGTTCTTAACCTTTTCAAAGTCACGGAACACTTTTGATTATAAGAAAAATTTGGGGAACACCAAAAGCATTAGGGTCATAAAATTAACAATAAACATATATGCATGGACTTGCCTTTTATAAAAATGGAACTTATTTTAATGCGATACTTGAGCTTGTCGGCTTTAGCAGATTTCAGCAATATCAGGTCTAATATATGATATAGCTACCCTCATATCTTTGTCTATATTAGTAAGTCTTTGACGCTTTTTTTTAGTTTTTATAGGGGTTAATATTGAGAAACAGAGCTCACACAAATATGATGTTGAAAACTGTAACAAAATTTTCAGTGCTCTTGTGGAGAGAGCTGGGTCGGCTTGGACAAAAATACAAAATTCCTCAAGAGTTATTTCAGACGTGCCTCCCTCATTAATTCGAAAAATCCTTTCGAATGAAAAAGAACAATTTCTGATCTCTTAAATAAGGAGATTCATTATTCTGTATCGGACAAGACATACTCGAGGAATGTAAACATTATCAAGAAATTCAAGTCTGTAAACGAGATCAGAATCAGATTTCAATGAATCACTCATTCATCGTTGTCACGTTCAACACATTTGCAGAAAAGACCATTGTAGAGACAGAAAACAAAGGAGACTTACTTGCATGTGACTGAAACAGCACCGACCATAGTTATACCCTTAATTTATGATAGCAAATATGATCTTTTCAAACATGTCATCCTTAAGACATTACAGAATCTTAAATCGTAATAATGGCTATTTCTTAATCAGTATTTGGATGCGTACATTAGGTCTAATTACAAACTGATTTGGCTTCACGCTGCGGTAATTGCGTAAACTATAGCAACTTAAAAATGTGACGCTACATCAGACACCAGACGATGGACTCAGACAATTGTTTAACAACTATGGTCTAAAGTTTAATCCATCGAGTTCGGCAGCGATTATTCTTATCTCTGTGTAGATTTTTATATACAAACTTGGATGCTCAACGTCACTTAGAGATAGTTGGATACATAAGCAACCAAAACGTCAAGAATCGCTGCATATTAAACAAAAGTTATGCAATTCGTAAAGTGCGGAAATGTTCAGATTTCCTGATTTCACTGTCTGACTCGGGGAAACATTTTCCCTACTATTATTACGTGGCACCTCCAAGGACTCATCGCAGGCGGGCACTCCACTCTACTCTGCTACACACATATATCTCTCCGTCTCCCGTACTACTTAATACTCCATCAACCCACAACGGCACTACTACTACCATCAATAAACATTTTTTGACTGTAAATTACATGAGTTCTGATGAGCCGTTTTGCTTGTACGCGGGATGAAAAACCAGAGTTTCCATCTCACCTTCAATTGAAAAATTCATATAAAGATTCCTCTCCTCACAGCTAGAATATCACCGCACTATTTCTCGATTATGAATAAGAATGACCATTTACTTTTATCTTTCTACAATAATACAGAATTTAATGACTGACATTGTTCGTTTTCATTTCTTCCAATGAATGTAGACCCGTTAAGTTATCAAAATAAAATATTTAATCCCTTCTCATTCAAGCTTATACCTGAAATTTTGAAATTAATGCAAACATGAAAAAATAATAGTATTTAAAATTATTTATATAGTAAGCCACGTAAACTTCAGTTCTGGTATGCAAGTTACTGTCTATATTCTGAATAAATGTTACAGATTTGCTCTGTAATCGCTTGAATATTCAAGCTGGAAATACCGAGGAAATAGTATGCATTCTCTATCTCAACTCCACATAATATGATAAATTGAATGGGAAGGCCTGAAAGATATTTTATTTTGTACGCCTTTATTTTTTTATAGCGAGAATATAAAGAATGCGCACATCAACTTGCAGTTCGGGCTACTTATTTACAATTATTCTATTTATTTCATGATCTTAAGTGATACTACCCTGTAGTGACCCATATCGTGAAGTTAGCGAAGAAACCAAGCAAGCATGAAGGTCATTTATTTAACCAGCACTACAGAGGTTTATAATTGCTAAGCATCAATGAGAAATGTGTTATATATATAAAATTAACCAAAATTAATTAAAAAGTAAGAGATTTAAAACCAAACACGAAAAAATCTAAGCATTTATCACATTTGAGAATTACAGTAATATGAACATTCTTTTCTGTTCCGCTGTCACGATATAAAGAAATTTAATTAAAACGTACACTAAATGATATTAGCTATCCTTAATCACTACATATAATACTAATTATGAATGTTGAAATTCTATCGGAAGTGATAAAAAATTTGTCACAGATCCCGAGTTTCCATGAATTAACTTAGGATGGTGTGGTAAAAAATTTCAGTTCCAAAACATTTTTTCTTATTTTTCGATGCAAGAATATTTAATTCATTTGAATATTATGATTAGTCCAAATTTCACAAAGATGTTAAAAATTCATACACAATGAGATTACTAATGCAAATACTTTAGTTCTGGCTGCCAGTACATAGAGATTATTATTGTATATTAAATGACATGCACAATAGATTCTTTATCAAGTATAAGCGCTGTTATTTTTGTTAAGCGGAAATGGCCTTCAGCGCTTGCTTGATTTTGACGCTAATATTCACAGTCACGATGTGGGCGACTAAATGAGATTGCGGCAGATGTGACTGACTCTGGGGGCGGGGAGTATGCAATAATAATAATAAAACTGCATATATAAAAGAATTACATTGTGTAATTTGCTTTCAAATCTACTCTGCACTTTCGATGTTTAGTGAGTCAACTTCTTTTACTGGCAATTGGTTGTGCATTGAAGGCAATCATTATACGCTGGTTTAATTCTGCATGCTGTTGAATAATCAAGTAAGATTTTCGTGAGAATCAGAGGTTACATATTATGATTGATTACAAGCACAGGGTCGGAGGGTCTTCTGCTCGGAACCAGTCACCCATTCACCGCTGCGCTGCATCTTTCTCCAATTCGGGTTCAGAGTTTTCTTTACCGCTGCTGGTGCTCCGTGACACAACTTGTGCGCTGACCATCGAACCTATAGATTTTTATTATACAGAATTGTTCTGGGTATTTAGAAAAACTGATGCAAGCTGCAAAAAATTTAATTGATTCTGAACGTTTTGGGCCAAACTTAAAAGTAATTAAATTAATGTTTACATTGATTTTAATCTGATAATGATTATTCAGCCTGCGGAGCTCAGTTGGTGTAAGCAAACCCTTCGGTTGGAAAGATCTGGATTCGAATCAAGCCGATGACGTGAGAAACCTTTATCAGGTGTTTTCAATCAAATGGTGAGTTAGTCGATAGTATACGGCGGTGGAGGCTTTCCACCTCTGGAAAATCATGTATCCTCTCGTCCCTCAAAGGAATGCAGTGGAATGGCAAGCCGGCTACATTTAAGTAGCTAAAATCCTTTGATCAAGGGATTCAACCCGTCTTGGATGGAGAAGAATGGGGGACTGATAATTCATCATTTTTAAGTGGTCTCCTATGTTTTTTTTTTTCACGAGCTGTCACAATTTGACTGCATTGGAAATTGGGGTTCTGTACTGATGTCTAATTTTCCTACTGCAAAATTAGTGTTGGAAAAGGCCAATCACTGTAAATGGATACAGGATCACTTGATATACTAACAATAGTTAAGTAAGGTAGAAACAGCATCTATGAACTGATAGTGTATAATTATCATCACTGCAAAACTTTTTCCCACTTTCAAAATTCATCCGTGCTTATTTATAATAAAATTCCACTTTTCTTTCCACATATATTCATCATCTTTTATATTTATTCACCGGCTTCTCGTTTACCTACTTAGTCAACATATTCTGTTTCCCGCCAATGTTCAAGGTATATAAAAACTTCTCAGTTCCTTTATTTAGCCATATATTCATAGCTTTTAGGAATGACATCATGCAATCTTTCCTTCCCTTCTACAATACAAAGATCAACAAATCAATTCGATGAGGCTCCACTCACTCAACTTATGTCTCGATTCTTATGCCTCATCTCCTCTATGCAAGAGGAGAAGGGAGCCCTCCGAACTGTTAGCATCCCGTAAGTACGCGAACGTTTTCTAGGAAAATAAGGGATTAGCCGAGCTTGCAGAAGCTCCACCGGAAACGGGACTACCGTGTAAAATAGACATGCTGGCTGGTGAATACACACGCAAATGAGAGACAGTACACTCGCTTCATGGCTTGTACCGACTTGTGAATGTTAAATAATCTCACGTTCCCATATTCTATCCCAGTAGTTGACATTCGTGACCCCCCCCCCCACATACACACACACTTTTTCACATGACTCCTGTACACGAAAGGAAGATAATACACATATAGTACGTCAGGTTGTGGGTGAGCAGTTGTTTTTATTATACTTTATTTTATATATAGTTTTTTTATTATTATATATTTATTTTATATTTTAGGTAGTCCGAAAACTGTATTCTAGAGGAAAAAAAAGGACCTTTTTAAAGCCACTTTGGACCTCCTATAAGTGGAGTAATGGTCTCACATCTGACAATGGACGATGAAATTCATCTCCTCCCTGAATAGGTGTACTACAATTCAAATTTATTCAAATCCTTTTACAAAGACACCACTTTCGCATTATTAACCTCCCTACATTTTAAGCATTAGGAAAATAATCATGCGGAGATTAATTATAAAGTCACTATTACATAATATTTATCTCTTCAGAAAATTGCCAGAGACTATCATCTAAGCAGTAAAAGTGCATATCCTCTCCGTTGGCTAAGAACCTTGAACGTTCAAGGTTCTTAGACGCAAGCGCGGTTTCTCTGTGCTTTCCTACTTTACACTGTGTCTAATCCGTATTATCTTTTCAAAATTATCTTTTCATCGTCTACGAAAGGATTTTCTTGGTCATATTAAGATGGCCTTACCAGTTAGTTTCATGAAGTAGATATAACTTTGCATTCAATATGTTCGCCCATTTTAACAGAGAAACTTTAATTTCTTTCATTAATGAATCGATTTAAAAAAAAAAACAACATTTTCTTTTCAAAACATTGCAGTGTTACTTCATCTTGGTCTGCTGAACGCTATATTTCTACTCCCCAATGGTCTGGTCTTGGTTTCCGAATTTATATTTTAGGTCTATGAAAGACTTTGAAGCAAAACAGATGTTGCAAAGCACATCAACATCTGTTCCTAACTCGCATTCTGGCTTGTATTTCTGTGCTGCCTTTGAGTGTCATTTATAATGTTGCAAGATATTTAAAGGTAGTTGCTTGAAACTCATGGTCCACTGTTAAATGATTTACATTTACAGAACAATTCCGTGATATCTTTAATCCGTCACAGCCTGTCATCTCAGCAGACTACTCCAATCAAGTATCTCATACGTGATACAGTATCAGCTGTAAGTATTTCAATGCCATTATTTGTATAGCTGCTAAATATATAAATTGATGCGCATTAAATAGAACGGGGAAAATCCATGCGATCGAACTCTGAAGATTAAAATCAGCGAAGTGCCACTTGATGTATTTTGGATCTCAATAAGAAGAGAATATCCTTTGATTTCAGTAAAGGCACTGACTATATTACTCCAGTTTTCCAGGTCTTATCCCTGCGATTTTTCATGTCTGATAAATATTAAGATTAAAGCAAGAAATCGTTTATCTGCTGAAGTGTGCTTATCAACAGTTAGGCTAATATTCAACAATTGTGCAAGGAGAAACAGGCATCTCCTTCTGAAGAGAATCTTTAAATTGATTTTTGTAATGAATACTCCTTTATTTTGGATTTTGAATTTTTTTTTTGTCATCTTTTTTTTGGAATAAATATTATTAACATTATTTGGATTGACATTTACAGTTGGCTTAGAATTAGACTAAAATCTGCATGAACATAACTGTATATGTTTAAATAAAATTAAATAAAATGAGGTTCATCGGTAAATGAAAATATATTTTAGGGGTTTAACAATAGTAAAAAGTCTGGGAATCGCTATTAATGTTTTGGCTCATGAGCTAAAACATTATGCCACACAGTCTGCTTCCTGCCAACCAGGTTACATAGGAAACAGACCGGTGGTGACGGTATCCTAGTATAGGGATTGTTCTCATGGACATCGCTGGAGTATTCCTATCCACACTGAATACACCGCTAATTCTTAGCTGAGATTATTTCCATGTGGAGCAAGCATTGCTCCACATGGCGAAAATGAGGCCCGGTGGATCTGGAATCTTCCAGCAACACAACGGCGCGAGTCACGAGACCTGCATTGTGCTCGAATATGTTGGAAAAGCATATCCAACTATTCCATGTGCTCTTCTGGCAGCCTAATTCTGATTTGAATCCCAAGGAACATTTGTGTGATTATTTGGATTGTAGCATCCACCGGCGAAGTCACTGCTGACCTTGGGACGTTATTCTCTCTAGATCATAGGTTCCCAAATGGAAATATCTCCACATGGAAATAATCTCAGCTAATTCTTAGCTGAGATTATTTCCATGTGGAGCAAGCATTGCTCCACATGGCGAAAATCAGGCCCGGTGGATCTGGAATCTTCCAGCAAGACAACGTCACGAGGCCTGCATTGTGCTCGAATATGTTGGAAAAGCATTCGCAACTATTCCACTCTTCTGGCACCCTAATTCTGATTTGAATCCCAAGGAACATTTGTGTGATTATTTGAATTGTAGCATCCACCAGCGAAGCCACTGCTGACCTTGGGACGTTATTCTCTCTAGATCATAGGTTCCCAAACTTTTTCGGGCCACCGCCCACTTTTCAAGACATAAATTTTGTACGCCCCCCATTAATATTAATGCCCCTCATAATATTAAATTATATAACATTGGGTTTATTTTTGTACAAATCAATTAGAAAAGTGGTTTTATATATTTTATATATATTTTGAAATGAAATATAACGAATATATTTGCTATTGTAAACATAACCTATTATACACACAATATATACATGCTCTATTTTCTCATTGACATAGAAAATTGACATCTATTTCTTTCTGACATGGTAAATTTTCAAATGATTAAATAATTGAAATAGAAAATTGATAAAAAAAATTGATCGTGTAAGACGGGCATAAGATGAATTAAAATGCAATATTTAAATTTTAAATGATTATCTAATCGCAAAATCACGAAAATAATTAATTTTTAAATATATATTATTAATTTCTTCTATAAAGAGTCACCGAACTCTAGACCGCCTGAATGCCCCCAAATGCTTCTGATCCCACTATATCCCCCCCCCCCCCCTAGAAGGATTCAGCGCCCACTGGGGAGAGGTACCGCCCACTTTGGGAACTTCGTGGTCTAGTGGAGTCAAAGCCATGACGGTGCAAGCGGTTATCTCGGCCTAAGGTTGGCCAGCACATTACTAGGAAAATGTTTTTTTGGTCCATGAGTACTTATTTAGACTGTATTGTATTTTAGAAATGGAATACAGCACAGTACATAACTATTGCTTAAGAAACGTTTTAGGTTTAAACCATTCCTAGACTAACGTTCCAGTTGATGATTGGCTAGAATATTTATTTATACATAAACGAAATAAATTAGGGATTGTTTGTAAGAGGATCCGGCAGTTGACTGCTTCTCGGAAGTTAACTGATTAATCTCGACTCTGTGTATACTGATCACAGTTGTGGCGCTTCTCTGTTCAAAAAAAAAAAGTACTCTCTAATTCTTATGAGAAGTCAGGAGTGAATGGTCCTCAAGTTGAGGGACCCATTACAAGTGAGAAATAACATTTTTTTTTTTCTCATCAGTTTTCGCAAGAAAATTCAAAGTAGGGGTTTTCCTAGTACAATATTTACTGAGCATCTCCACAATAACAAGAATTGCTTCGTCATAATATCGGAGCATGACATATGGATAAATATCTATCGTTAAGGCAGGCTGCTCCTTTTACATACCGGGTGGCTGCTCCGTTTACTATTCCTGTAAATCATTTTAAGCTCACATTATCAGCAGCATCCTAAATGTATTCGTCAAATTCAGTGCAAATTGCATTGCCTGCTTTTAGCCCAAGATGGCGTGCGACACATTCATATCTAATTTCTGACGGAAAATAAGCCCTTGTCTATTTAATATCATTCGACAATTAAAATAAACAGTAAGTGCCTTCAGAATTCAACACGATGCATTTTTTCCGTATCCTTAGGTAATTCTTGAAACCTATCATTTCCATGGTTAAGTAATATCAGACAAGACACGAATAAAATATTTCGAAGTATTCTCACTACTACTACCTAAGTTAAGATGTTTATCTGACATTAACCTTATTGAAGTAGTTCACCAGCCACTTCACACTCCACTAATAACAGTCACAACGAGAAAAGTTGAACCTATAACGCAGGAATATTGTGTTGGAAGGGTTATGAGAGAAGGGCTCTATTAATATTCTTCTTAAAGAGCTGGAGGCAGTGGTGTAGCTAGAGCTTTTGCCGCCCGGGGAGGTCCCCGAGTTTGTCGCTCCTCTTAATACATACCAAAAATACTACAAAAAGTCAAAACGACGTATAGGGAAATAATTAAAACACTATGTTTATTTTTGAAGTAAAACCGTAATTTCAACATTCTAAAAAATGTTATTTTTTTGCTTTTCTGCAAAATCGTCGATGACATTGGTGAAGTCTATTTCATAGTAATGTATGTAATTCTTAAAAAAAAAAAAAAAAATCAGCTAACGCTTTTTATTCCCTTATAGGGAGTAGTCGAGGCCTTTATACCCTATCTAGTTTTTGGAGACTGAGTGGGCAGTTCTATCTCCACCGGTAGCCAGAGATAGCTGGCCCATGTCTATCACTAATTATAGCAGCCACCGATGAAGAGGCTGGCAAACAAGTGCTGCCATCTCTTGGTGCCTAACCCTAACAAGATAGGTCACTGTCTGAAATAATGTGGGTACTACGGTCGATTTTCTTGAGTTTACGGGATGAAAAACCCGCTTGCCCGTGCCAGAGATCGACTAACTTGGGAACTGGTCGAAGAAAAGGCTTAGAAAAAGTTCCTCCAGTCGGCGACTACGCTTGAACTTAAGTCAAACTTCGAGCGACCAAGCGCAGAGGACGCAGGCGCCACTTCCAATGAGCTACACAAGCCTTTAGGTAATTCTTAATCAATTTTATTTAGAAAAACTCCTCTCACAACTAGCAACACTTACAGCAGTTGAGAGGAAAATTAGCAGTAGTATTACAATATTTGGAAATGAGTTCGAGACTGTATTTTAGAATTAACTGCAAAAGTTCAAAGGTTCTAAGTGCCGCCCGGGGCGGAACTCAACTCACTTTGGAAGCTGAAAAAAAGATTAAGGAATAAAAAGTCAAAAAGCGCAATTCTTTTCAAAATTTAGAAATGGAAAGCATATGATTATAGAAGGGGAAAAGGAAACTAAACCAGAAAAGTTAAAAGAAAGAGAGAGAAAACCCGGTTTTCTGGATTCTGGCATGGATCATTAGATTACACAAAAGGCACGTATATGCTACCTTTGTAACGAAAGAAATAAGAGATATAGTTTGGACAGTCGGATGTTCTTGTAACTACTACTTGAGACTGAGTCAAAAGGGTCTCCAGATGATGATGTACATCGTTAATGTTTGTGTCTCGAAAATGTGTAACGTTTTTTGAGGGTGTTTCTTTAACCGTAGGGACAATTACTTCTGTGGTGAGAGACATCAGAAGTACGGTGGTGTTTCACAAGAGATTATTCATCTATAACACGGTATTCATAGAGCGATTCTACTGTTTACTTTTTTTCAATCGTGCCGATGAAATTTTTCCTTTATCAGCCTGAATAATGGGCAAGAAAAAAGTCGCAAGGTATCATATCGGTGGAACAAGGAGGGTATGTCACAGCTGCAGTTTTTAGATTGTTTTCTCCGCATATATTTCTGACAACGATGCGTTTGTCTTTAGACTTTTCCTTCATCCTTGACACCGTTTTCATGTTTTTCTCGCGGGTGGATATCCTAAACTTAAATATCATTAGCAGACTGCCTTCTTATCTATCAGAAAACAGGTTTCTCTAATGTTTGTGGCAGTCTGAAGCAAAACTTTATGAACACGCGGTGTTATTTCAAGTTTGTCCTTTTTTTTTTTTTTTTGAAAAGCCATAAAGAACACAACAAGCAATCACACTTTACAAGGCATTTAGGTTGGGGTGGTTGATATTACAGTCCAAGCAATTAGGCTACGAAAACACATTATATTATGTCTGCCAAGTGTACTCACCAGCCGATTTGCCTGTTTTCGGGATATCAACACGAGTTACAGAAGAAAAAAACTCCTCTACCTCCAGCTCTGTAAAATGACAGAGACTAAGTCTCCTATAGTTGAAAAAGTTCAACTTTTTCACTAAAAAATTAGCATAAAAGAAGACACCTAGTTTATTTACAGATGGAGAAGACTATGGTGGTTAATTATTCCAAGAAGAGATGATATCATGCGGAATTATTATATTAACATAGGTGAAGTGAAAGTGAAGTGTAGTCAAGGTTATCTTCACCCCAGTGAAATATACTGCATAGCAAGCGATTAGTGTTTAAGGCATTGATTATGGAAAATCTTGCAGCTTGGGATAGGAATACTGCAAGGTTTGCCAAATGAAAAAAAAAAAGAAAAAAAAGAGGAATGGCAAGACCCGAGGTGCTCAAGCATATGGAGCGAAGTCTGAAGAAAAGCTATCTACTATGAAAAGTAGTGAATGAGGCCCAAATACAATGACATGGTAAGCTTTTTTTTGCCATACCTTATCAAATGCTATAGAAATGTCCAGAGCAACCACATGGGTTTCACGTAACCTTTCTACGGATTTTATCCATAGATGAACAATGTTGGCAGTGAGATTCGCTGTAGATCGAATGGAGGATCTATATTGCTGGGTACTAAACTGACTGGGTCTTCAATACTGTGAAGGAATCGACTGCTGACTTTCTCCATTATTTTCGATAGAGTTTAAATGAGTACAGTGGGATTATGATTTAATGGCTGAATTATAATCTGCTTGAGGTGGGTTGAATATATGCTTATTTCCATTCTACGGTAGATGCCAGATGAGAATAAAAGATTGTAAAGACATAGGATGGGCATCAATTCTAGAGTCCAAGTTTTTAAGCACAATAGGAGAGATAATCAAGCGTAAATAACCTGGTAATGTCTAAGTGATTTGAGATTCTTTGGATGTCTTTCTCAAGAAAGACTAGAGGCATGCAGTGAGCATTTTTAAAATAAAGTGAGACGGTAATTTTTTTGCCTTGATTCATCATCATTCCAGGAGAAGGAGGCGACGATGAAGTCAAATAGTACCAGCAGACTTGGAAAACATAGATAGGCAAAAGTTGGGCACAATGGCTTTGGAAGATAGAAGGCTGTTTCAATGACAATTTCCTTTCGAAGTCCGATTTGGATTGGTTGATGGTTCTCTCACTGAAGCTATTGTGTGCTGTAGTGTAGACTAAGTGCGATGCTGGCGGTTTGGATTCGAGCTGTTTGCGACTGTGATCTGTTTTACAGCCGAAACTAACGCTATGCGGCCAGTGTATTTTCTGTTAATTACTGTGTTCTTCTAATCAGTTTTTCCTGTTTAACGGATGGAAAACGGCAGTCTTCCATACATGAAACTAAACTCACCTTCAAACGAAGAAACAAAAATACACCAATGCCTTGTATTCCCCCAAGGAAGCGTGGCAATTTAGTTCCAACTTAACTCTTAAGGGGAAGCCAAACTCCACCATTAGCCAACAGATAGCTGGTCCAAAGCTATCAATGCTTTTAATAGGCATTCAGATGAAAAAAAAAAAAAAAACACACAGATGCCGCCATCTAGTTGTGCTTACCACAATATGTTATATGCGAGTTCTATGCTCGTTCTTCTCTAGTTGTGAGATTAAAAACTCGTTTCTAGTGCTAGTAGAAAAAGCGCTTAGGAAACTTTCTCGAGTCGGTGACTAGAATCGAGCTTATGTTCTCTCTTATATTCGCCTAGCATTTTAGGGTGCAAATGCCATTTCCAGGCCTTTAAAAAAATATAGAAACTTCTTCGCATCCTAGACAGATTCAAATAATAATATAATAATCTTTCCAGACAAAGGGAATCATCGATACCGATTGAGTTACGGGGCTCTCAAGCCACTTGCAATATGCTGAAGTCTTTTCTTGGACTGCACACGTGTCGGAAACATTTGGATAGTCATCTGATATTTTTGGTGCAACGGATGAAGGCCTTTATTCTAGTAAGACAGTTATTGGGTAGGAAAAGTAGTTCATCTAAGAAATGGAGGAGTAAAATTCATGCAGGTCATCCCATTTAGCACTACTATAGTGGCAAAGGACACCAAAGAGAGGGGCTCAATGAAGAACGTTCTGCAGTAATACCATCTAGCAGCATCTGGTCAACTGTGCCTTTAGTTTGATGATGGAAGAAAATCATTTGCGTGTCAAGTAAAATTTTGGACAGCCAATGCATGCATAAATGCACAGAACATAAGTCAATACAGACATAAGAAATTAATTAGGAATTTATGTTCGATATTTATAGAGTACGATAGCGTGCATATTAAAAACTTTCCCGTCTTCACAGAGTTTTCTAAAATACAATCTGATGGAGAACAATGTCGCCTCATCCTAGCTAGGACGCATGTTTTCAGGAGCGAGGTGAAGTCTCTCAAGGTTTCTCGGAATCTGTGTGGAAATAACATTCACAATATAATTCTAATACAGTAAAACGAAAAACTATTTTCTTCTTTGGCTGAGTTGTAAAATTGTCCTTCAATTGTCCTGTCATTAAAAAAAAAAGGCATTTCCGTATTATGTATAGCAAACCTACTAGCCACAGATGTGTAGCAAAAAGTAACTTTTTCTGATAATAGCTCATTTATTTTCATTCTATGCGGAAGTAAGTGAATCATTACTTCTATTTGATCTTGTGTAGCAACTCCCGACCTTGTGGGTATGTCACTAATTAACTAAAAAGGTTTCTACCTAATAGCAGTAACTAATAGATTGAAGTGCAGCCTGTGCATTGTCGTTATTACTGCTGGGAGACTGAAATGGATCTTTCGATTCTGTAATAGTAAGTGATACAATTAAGTCAGAAAATAATTCAAATAAATTAACGTGAAAATAATAAGGAAGTAAAAATGCATCTCAGTGACATCTCAACATAGTGAGAACGTCGGATCCAGAGGAAAAAATAATTTTGACTCGCACTCCTAATAAACTGGAGCAAAAATCTGAATTTTCTTTTAATAGCAAAAGAAAAGTTTTTTAAATTTTTTATACAAATTAAGACTGAAGAAATCACTGAAAATGTTAACAAAATAAGAATTATTTTAAAAAAATTATATCTGAATTGTTTTCCCTTTTCTCAAAATAAAGTTTGGATATATATCTGCACAGTATCCATACTTTTGAATCACTTGGTGGTCTTAATTCCTGGCGAGAGAGAGAGATCGGCTTGTTGATACCCAAAAGTGACAATCTACACAAGGATGGTATAGAATTTCAAACCATAACGCACTGTTTTCCAAATTGAGGCTCAAGAGTCTGCGCCAAGTAATGCCTAAATGACTGTAATCGCATAATTTGCAGCGAGCTAGTATATATTCGTATGTTGTTGTCGAAAAGATGTAATTACTTGTAGCATATTTCTGACATGAATGCCATTTAATATTTCTGTTTTCCTGACAAGCAGGGAGAAATTCATAACTTTAATTCGCCAACTACAGGATGGCCCATAAGTCATGCAGCGGTTTAAACATTTAATAACTTTATTAATTTTATTTATTCTTTGTTATAATAGAATATAGAACCTGGAGATTTTTATTGGTTATGAAAAGCCACTTCGCATAAATGCCTTCAATTTTCGCCTTCATAAATACGGGTCCTTTCTACAGCATTTTTCCATGACAGATAGAGTATTAATGTTTCTGCAGCGCCCTAATTTCTGTACGAATGTTCCCATTCAGCTGTTGAATTGTCTAGGGGGGGGGTGTTCATATACACCTTTTTTTCTTCAAGAAACCCCCCATAGGAAGAAGTCGGGATCAGTCAGATCTGTAAATCAGATCATATATGGATCAGATCACAATTCAACCTACATTTATAAGTGTACAAAATATATGATACAAACTGAGTTTTAAGCATATTATTGCATATGTATATTTTATACTACAAAACTAGAGAAGTTTCTTATGAATGATTTCATAGAAGAAATTTTGAGTAACCTGCATTACTTTGCCACTTTATCGACACTTAACCTTCTATTGTTGAGGAGCGGCAGGCTTTTCTAATGTCCTCATTAATCGTTGATGTTGAAGGATGCATTAATGGTTCTTCGTCAGTGAGGTTGTTCGATAGTTTTCTTTGAACATGTGAATTCACTTACATGAAAAAAACGCGTTCGCTGTGATAATTCAGCAATACTAAGGTCAAAGAAGTTCGCTTAAATAACTGAAATTTCATGTCCGCAGATGGGCGCGAATTTAGCATAGGAACAACTGGAAAATAAACAACACTGAGGATACTCTTTCTGAGCGTGCTGTTATATAGTTTAAGATATAATGCTTTGGTCGTTAACAGTTTGGGTTTCGAGTATTCCTTCGTCATGATTTTAATTAGTATTACAGGATCGCGTAATTTTAAACACTCTTGCTGAAATTGAAGAAACAGCAAAGATAATGATACAGAGTACAGGTAAATTCAATAATAAGCAATGAGAAGAATCTAAAAAGTAACCAATACCTCAATGAATGATTTCATTCAATGAGTATTATAATATTCTGGTTAAATATACAGTGGGCATTATAACCAGATTACTTTAGCCGAAAATTAGTGGGGGAGTGACAGTCATGCTGTAAGGGATCATGCAGTTGTACCATGACTTAAAGAGGAATGGAAAGTATGACATAGTATAACATATCTATGTTGATATAACATAGAAATGCTAAAGATATAGTCTGTTAACTATTAAGCTGCAGTCTGGGTGTTTTTGATTACACCAAAGCAAATAAAGCCATGACACAAGTGCAAGTAAACTGCATGTGATCTCCAACCGGTTTGCATGTTATGCAAGATGAAAAAACTATGCGAACTCCGTATGATTCTATCTTCCAGAACCTTAGCAAAAGTTCTTATAAATGTTCCTCTTAAACTACAACAGAAGTATTGAAATCGAATTGAAGTCCAACCAAAGATCATCCTATCCCATAGACATAAAGATGCATTATGCTAGAAAGCAAATGTTTGAACGTAGCATTAGCTTAATTCCTGGAAAGCAGTGACGTACACATTGCTATATCGTGAAACCTTGCAACGCTGGGAAAAATAAAAGGAAATCGATCAAAAGATGGATATCGTAGCAGCTTCATTCCACAGAAAGATCACCTACTTCGTTCGTAATTTACCACATGGTTAACGGAGTCGAATGAGAAACAGATAAATATTTTTCATTCGCTTCCTGTCCTTTTATAGCAGGAATATAGAAAATACAGAAATTAAAAATTAAAACGATCTGAAAAGAAAACTAGAAAATTATTTACACATGCTGTTACTTTATAGTATGATAATGTTTTTGAATAAGAGCGATAAATTATGTATATAGGTAAAGTTTAAAAGATTACTAAATATTATAATTTCTAAATTGCACCGCATTCATATGTCAAGTCAATAAAAGTGCCAGTACGCCGTTCCATTGCGTACTATCATAATAAAATTTCATTGCTCGGTGTGAGACCACCGCTCCGCTTACTGAAGGCCGGAAGTGAAGTGAAATATTCCATGCTTAGATTCTAGAATAGGGTCCAGACTGCAAAACTATAAATAAAACAGTAACGTTATCAAACCTTACTATAGGTTTACACCCTTTTGTGGGTGGGAGTCACATAAAAAAAAAAACGTTTGATAAAAAAAAATAAAAAGACGGAAAAGATCCAAAACAAAGATGCTTTCACAAAAGCAATGCAGTATATTAATTGGAGTAACATAGTTTGTTTACTAAGTACAGAAAGTGGATAAATTACATAACACAAAAATACCTTTCTCACAGGCTGTCATCCTAAATACTGATGCGAAAAAAACTGGCAACTCCAAGCAACACTTGATTTATTTTGAACCTTTTTACATTTCTACTGTTTCCGTTGAATATACAGCTGTTTATGTCGAAATGCAAAACTCACTTGGCCAAAAATGTTGGGCGCCATTTAGAAAATACTATTTGGCTCACAGTGTAAATTTTCAGTAATGAAATTTCAGCAGCAATAATACCAATAATCGGCTGTATTCTCGGTACCTTCATTATTTTTGGTGTATTTCGCAGATATTTAAACACTTTCTTACTAAAGTAGGGAAAACATTTTCCAACTGCAGGAAAACGGATAAGACTACGCAATATGACAATTTCAGCCTATTAAAGAGATCACCGAAACGAATTTCTCCCGGAATTCGTTTCGATTTTTAAATGAATCTTGAACTCCTGGAAAGGCTGGCTGGTTACCTCATCTCACCATCAGAAACTGGAAATTCTGCCTGATGTTGAAAGCTGTTATGAGTAATCCCTAGAAGTGTTTCCGCGACACGCTGAGAGCTTAATGAAGTGGATTTTTCAATGAAGAGCTCCAGTCCACAAGTGTTCGTTAACAACGAACACACTTGTCGATTGCAAATTGACCAGTTAGAACCAAACAGAGAATACGGACCATTCAGAAATGGCTGCGAGTCCTGTGGATAGTGGCGCTACATGTTTTTCCAATGTGACGAAGGATGTCTACAGAACCCTTTTTAACTGTGTGTGTGTGTGTGTGTGCGAGATCTCAACAATGAAATCCAGAATTAGCAATATAATGATCCTAGAGACTGCTTCTAGTGGTATGGATTACATGCATTCAGAGCCTGGGACAGAGATCAGAACTGGTGCTCAAACGACATGGTCCTTTGGACGAGGGCACGCTCATATACCTATTGTACGTTACGGCGGTGTATCCACTGTGGATGGAATCATGACTGGCATATTGTACACTAACGTTTGAGATAACAGTGGATGTTTGTAACTGTGGAAAGTTTCACAAACTATTATAAACACGTCACATTTGAACAGAACAATATCGGAACCTCAATCAACGTCTTAAAAAGCTGAACAGAACAATAGCGGAACCTCAATCAACGCCTTAAAAAGCTAAACAGAACAATATCGGAATATTAGAGCGCCTCCGTAGCACAATTGGAAGAACGACGGTACATTGCGCCCTTCGATTGGAATAGGCCTAAGTTCGATTCTCGTCGCGAAGGGAGGAATCTTTATGTGGACTTTTTTAATCGAAGGTGAGTTAGCCGATCTCATACGGAGGTAGCAGGGTTTTTTCTCCCAGAAACTCGGGTTTTTCATCCCGCATACAGAAAATTGGCCCTTCAGAACACACGCAATTTACAAACAAAAAATACTAGTTGTGGTCGGCGGTAGATTGGTAGACGCTCTGTGTAGTGATGGGAACAGTTGTATAGTAGGTGTCCTCCCGCGATGAGTCTTCGGACTCCTTGGAAGTGTCACGAATAATAATAATTACCGCGGAACCTTGCTTTAAAAAGGTGCAATACAGTACAATACCACACACATATACAGGGTGGTTCAAAATTCCACGTACAAACTTTTAAGGGGAGATAGAGAACATCAAAATCAACCATATTCACATAGGAAAGCATGACCGGAAACGCCACCCGAAAGTGATAAGTGGCGCTGTTCGCCAGCGCTCCAGGTGAGCAATTGGGACTTCAACATTCAAGCTTTCGACGTCGTACAAAGAACATACGCCATTTTACGAACGCTGAGATAGCAGACATGCACCTCGTTTACCATATTATGTATCCAACTGCTATTGAAGTGTTCAGTTACGCCTAATAAAGCTTTTTTACACTACTTACTGCCTTGTGTTATTTCTGTATCTTTGTGTCCCTGTTAGTACCTTCCGTTGGCGTTTCCGGTCATGCTTTCCTATGTGAATATGGTTGATACACACTTTGTGTGTGTATCAAAAGTTAGTAGAAAGTTCTAAGAGGGACTGAAGCATTTAACACGACCAATGGCCAAACAAAAACGTTACTAATTTTTATTAATCAAGTGCTTTTTTTTTTCTTTTTTAACAATCTGTGGAAATTTTCAGCTTCCTAGTCCATCCAAGACGGTGTACCATCGGGATCTGTCAAGTCAATAACTTAGCAACGTAAGCGTGCACACACACACACACACACACACACACACATGCTTGGCGGTAAACCACTTGCTTTCTAACATGCAGTGGAATGAGAGCTCGACTCTGTTGCACTTAGGTTCTTAACTTTCTTGCGTACTTCCATGTTCACCTTACCGCTACTCATGTATTTCTCTGATTGAGAGATTTTGTTTACAGGTTATACAAATTTTTGGTACCTAATATAAAATTATGCATTGAAATTCTCCACTGCGCCCCAAAACACAAATCTATTTATCCAAATGCGACGCTTTTATATTGAAATTTAAAGCAATTCATCAAATAGTATTAAAATTATTTAGTACTTATGTAATTTAATATGACGTGTACGTTTTCCCAATGCAATGAACACGCATATAAGAAAGTATTAGTGATGCGGGCAACGGAGTTTGTTTTGGGAAGCGAGCACAGATAGTTCTGCCAAACGTGTATAACTGAAAATGTTTATATTTGAATATTTTTGAAAAATGAATACTTCTAGAGATACCACCCCGATTCACAAAAGAATTTTAATACTGGTATGTGGCTACTAATCCAATTTCTCAGAATTATTTTAGAAATATGTTTTCATAGTTTGCTATATTTACAAATCAAAATGCTACAAAGCAATTTTGTGGCCAAGGAAAGCAATGACCTTTATTAGACTATCTTACACATCATACAAAGTACATTACCATAATTTCTGCTAAAAATGTAATTAATACATTCGTTAATTGTAGTGTAATAAAGTAACGGAGGGAATTAACTGGTAGATTTAATGTGCAACTTGGATTACATTTGTTTAATATTTTCATAAAAATGAAATAATTTTTATGACGGGCAAATTCAGTGTCGTGTGCACGAAACCGGTGAAATTATCTTAAAACAAGGTTGAATATTTCAAATCACAGTGAATTATTTTCTCTGTCTCCATTTTGAGATGTGGTTCTTTCTTAAGAATTAACCGAACGAACAACGAATTTCAAATTCCTTTCGTTCAGTTTAACAGAACAGCCAACTGTAGTTTTAATCAATTGCGCTTAGGTTCTTTACTTGAAATGGCATTTCATATAAAACACCAATTTATTATTATTATAACGCGATACCTGCAAGGACGTCATCGGGGGAGGGAGGGAAGGCATAATAATTTACAATGAGTTGTGTACTATTCAAAGAAATGGTCAGAAGCGAACGGACATACCGCCAACACTTCTTTCGCATTTTGAGTCGATCACAAGTTTTTAGAATGATGCCAAGTTCACTTTAAAAAACGGATTATTTAGAAACAGCTTTAAAAGCTGTTTCTAAACAATCCATTCTTCATATTTCTGATTACAGAGTTCAACTCATATAAAAAAAAAAAAATACTTTTATCACGGACTGTTTATCTCAAATGAAACACAAAGGTTTAAGACAATATTTTTATTTCAACAAATCAGCCAAAACACCTCAAGCAAGAATGCTTATTTAATTACCAATCACATAATTAAGAAGAAACTTAATATGGAAACGTTTTCAGTAATGTTATTTTATTCAATTTACTTACTCTAAGTAACAATTTCGAATATGTTAATATATAGACCCCTATACCCAGGTGAACGACATCCTCTCTCACCTCTCGTTAAAGAAAAATGAGGATAACAAAAAAAAAATATTGTTTTTTTTTTGTTATAAAATTTATATAAAATTTTCGCATAAACTATAATTCTATAATCATAAATTTATTACAGTTTAAAATAACGTACTTAGAACGTAATGCTTTATGAATACAATATTACGAACAGCGCTACAGACATTTTTAATTATAAACATAGCAAAATATTTTAAAACATTAACTGATAATAATTTCAGAAAATGCTATAGAATATTAACTAATAATAATTTCAGCAACCATAGTTTATAGGTAATATTAATACAAAATATCAAAGACTATAAATTTAGAATAGCTGTAATATTATTGATCTTACCCGTCTGGCAATGCTTCGATGGACATCCCTCGTGTGATTTCTATCATAGTGAAACCGGGTAAATTTTGCTTAAATAAAGATCTTTTATGATAGCGAAGCGCTTAAATAATAAATACAAGGAAAACTTAATTTTGTTATGTCAAGACTACAAATATTATATTTGGCTTTCAAACAGTTATATTAAAATGCACATAACACATTCTTCGTTAGATACCTGCCAGACGCACACACACCTATTATTATGAGTAAATATACAAAACAGCGCTCCTCCTGGCGTCGATGACGTAACATCACTCTACGGAAAGCTACATGTGAGCGCGCAATGTAAACGAAAAAAGAAATCAAGATTATCATGTTGTCTACTTCAATTTCTTAATTTTACTGGAGTTTCAATGTACTTATTTTATAATAAATAAATATAGTTTCTAATTATTTAGTGGTTTAACATAGAGCATTTCAGGAAAAGACAAAAAATAAAAATAGAATAGAATACAATGCGGAAGACTCCATGGGGTAATAATAATAATAATAATAATAATAATAAGAAGAAGAAGAAGAAGAAGAAGAAGAAGAAATAATAATAAATGCTCATTATTAATTCACTGTTTAATTAATCAGCATCCTAAAAAAAGTATTTAGCAGTTATCCCCAAAATGGAAACCGGAGTCACACTTCGAGCTTAAAACAATAATATAAGAATTTAATGCGCGCTTTCATAGCCGAAGAATTCATATAAACTTCCATATAAAGTAATACAAAGAGTGTATTCTTGTATTGTGTTACAAATTTTAAGGCATTTTGAATCCTCTCGTCGACGCGAAATTACCCGGAATTCAGTTCCTTTCCTCCTGTCACGTAACATTTCTTAAAATTCAGAAATATAGTTTAGTTGTTTGATTTTGAAACTGTATTTCTGTACAGATACAAAGAGGTGTACAAATAGATTTGTAACTTCCACGATTTCATATAAACTTCCATATAAAGTAATATAAAGAGTGTATTCTTGTATTGTGTTACAAATTTTAAGGCATTTTGATAGGGCACGCGCCTATCATATTTTGAACACATCTGTCACTAACTGGATTCTGTGGGTATTTAGTTGTCTGACCAGTATGAAAAAAAAAAAAAATAATAATAATAATAATATAATAAAATAAAATAAAAGGGGGGAGGAAGAAAAAGATTTAAAAAATCTTTTAAAATGCTTTCTAAGATTTTTAAAAATGTCAAGTGGCTCTGTTTCTTACATACAACATTCTTCTAAGAAAATGGAAATGGCTCGAATACTTTTTTAAAAAAAAAGTAACATTTCTTTTTTTTTTTTTTCTTTTCTTCCATTGAATCTGTCCTTCCACAAAATGTTTATAATGTGGTAAATTCAGAATTCTCGAAAATGTCTCGAACTTTCTTAGTAAAAGTGTATTAATATTATTTTTTCTTTAAAACTGAATCCTCCCCTTCACAAGATATGACAAATTACGGATATCATCTGGGGTCGGGAAAAAATAAAAAAGAAAACAGAATAATTTCCCATTATTCATACTGAATTAGAAGATATCTCTAAGAATTCTGTCCTAATGAAAGTAAATTATATGTTCAATGTCAGGGTTAAACCGTTGCTATCACATGGTGATAACAATCATTTTATTCCCTAGCATGGAAATTAAAATAAAGGGAGAAAGGGATGCTAATGAAGCAATAAGACTTAAATTATTTTAAGATAATTGATTTTGAGAATTAGAATTCGTTACCATAAGGAGAATCCAATACGTGTCTTCGGCATCGGACTCGAACTCTGTCCAGGAAATCCATATGATCGCCTTTTTTATTAGTGTTTAAAGTTAGGTTTCACCGGCCTGACAATCGTCTCGAATTGTTGGTTCTTATCAGAGACCACTCAATAGGTTTGTTTAAATTGTCCAAGTTCCAAAAACTTGTGAGTGACTTAAAACAAGATCACTCTCTGAAGTAGCTCCAAAGCTGAATTTCTTACTAATCTCTGAGATCTGTCCAGTCACACAGAATCTCAGCTGACACAGTCACAAGAAAAGTCTGCCGCCTCACCAAGCGTCAGTTCAAGGGAGAGTCACTCAACCTCCCCCCAACACACACACACACACACACACACACACACACACACACACACACACACACACACACACACACACACACACACACACACACACACACACACACACACACACACACACACACACACACACACACAGAAAGAAAAAACACGTGCCAAATATCAGCTGAGAAGACGGACTGACAGAACCCACCAGCGTGCGCAGGCCTACTCATCTTATCTGAGACTAGCCGGAAATCAAGAGCGCAAAAGCCCTCTGTATAACTCTTTCGAACCGTTGGTTCTCATCGAAGGCTAGGCAATTCAGTTTCTTCAAAAGAACATTATAGGTCTATAACCGAGCACTCAAGTATCAAGTATCAGTTATAATTTAATTCCAACCTCTTGTTATCTGAATTGCCACGGTCTGCAGTGCTGCTCCCGAAACCTGAATGAAAGAGGAAAGGGATGAGGAGTCCATATCTAGGGTGGGAGCCCCATCTCGAGGCTTGCCCACTTTCAGTTGGCTTTTCTGCCCAAGGTTTCATAGGACTTTCTTGTTATACGGACATTACATTATTCATTGAATTATTTGCCGTTTTTAAAAGTTACTAATGATAAACAAATGTAAGCGTCAGACAAATTTGAATTCTATCGTTTCTTAGCCAGAATAGTATTGGTTTCGGGCGTAATATTTTATTAACCGAGAATTCCCCCCCATGATGGATTGTTTTAAAGGCAGAAATTTCGAGATAGAGTTGTAGAAAGCTCTGATTATCGTAGAGTATTACTTACTTACTGGGTTTTGTGCATCCCGTTTCTGGTTTCTCAATAAATGTTACTTGAATTCTGCAATTAGAAAGATTATGATTTTGATTTTGCTAGTGATTGGCTGAGGAAACTGCAGAAATAAGACTTTCTCTATTGTCAACATGGCAACACTCAGGGCCATACTAATACGAAACCAGATGCATCTTATTAGAGGGCAGTAAGAAAGTTGGAATGTGTGTCTGAAATTTCACTGGAAAATTCCTTTGTCTTGCCTGGAAGGGTAGCAAAGAAATTTGTAGAGTCAACTTGAAAAAATTCCTATATCCACATTCAAGTTCAGTGCTAGGTGGTTATGAAATTATGAAACTGTGGGTTCTCATAGGAGACAAGGCAATTTAATTTGTTCAAATTGACAAGGTCAAAAAAATCGTGATTAGCCTTTTTAGGTCACTCTCTCTCTCTCTCTCTCGAGTATCTCCAAAACTGGATCTCTTATGAATCTTCTACGCTCCGTCTGATCAGTGGCTCGGACTTCAGTCCGGCAGAGCGAGAAGCAAGTACCTCCACGTCAAATCTTCGCTCGGTGAAGGAGCAGAGAAACCGACTTGAATGGGCGGGCTTACCATTCTTTTCGACAACCAGGTAGAAAGCTTATGAGAGCAAAAACTCTCATTCCAGTTGGTTCACATCGGAGACCAGGCAATTCAAGTTGTTCAAACTGCTAAATTCCAAAAACTCGTGAGTGACCTAAAAGTTCAACTCTCTCAAGTAGCTCCAAAACTGAATCTCTTATGAATGAATTTCAACACTTCGCTTGATCACCTTGTCGAACTTCAGCCCAGCACAACCAGAAACTTCAGATACAAATATCAGTCATAGGTTGATCCGAACTTCTTGATATTTGAATTGCCATAGCCTGCAGTGCTGCTTTCGAAAACCTGAAAGAAAGATGGCAGAGATTGTGTGCGTGAAATCCATTCTTCGATGGGAGTCCCCTCTAGGCTAAGCTGCTTGTGTTGGCCCTCTCTGCCAAGGTTTCATAGTACTTTTCTCCTTTACGGACATTACATTATTCATTGAATAATGTAACTTGCTGATTCTGAAACTTATTCACTTACGAAGCCTTTGCAACCACCACTGGCAACCCATTCCTCCCATTCACTACTCTTCAAACAAAAAATATAGTCCTAACACTCTTGCTAACCACACGCTTACACAATTCCAAGTGTTATCCTCTCGTTCTCTCCCTCCTGCCATCCACTGAAAAAATTCTTCAGCGTCGATCCTATAAAATCCTTTAATAATTTATGTTTTTTATATCTCCTCTTTTTCGTCTATCAGCTAGTTTTGAAGCCCACAGAGTATATTCTCATAGGGAGCATTCCATACACTTGCCATAATTTTTGTCACTCGCTGGATCCTTTCAGCCACTTCTTCATACCACACACTTGGCCACGTTAAACTGGCAGCATTAACCTTGCTCATACTGCTAGTCTATTTAAAACATCCTACAGAATATCTACATCACCTTCATTTACTATCACTCTTAGCAGTTTTGTATAATCAACAAAAAACTGAATATTTCACGTAAAATCATTTCCTGTATCATTGGTGTACAAATTAAACAACAGAAGGCCAAGTACTATGCTCTGTGGAGCTCCTAGTCATTTGTTCTCCTGGACTCAACTCATCCATAAATTATTCTTTGATAGCTGTCCATCTAATCCATCTCACCAGTTGCATATCTATTCCCACTGCTTCAGTTTATTCAATAGAGTTCTTCATATCCTGCCAAATGCCTTTTCAATGTCCAGCAGTATCACTAAACAGCCTTTATGCAACTCCATTGTTACACTATTATAAAAAGTAATCCGATCACTAAGGCAAGACTTATTCTTTACAAAAGCATGCTACCTCTTACAAAGTAACATACTCCTTTCCAGTCAGTTCTGGATGCTGACTTTCACCAATTTCCCCAATATCCGAATCACCACTCTGAGATATTCATTGACCTATAATTTGCAACTTCTGTTCACACAAGTTAAAAATTAACTTTAAGATATCTGACTCGTTCTTTGGTAACATATAATTCTGCTTTGCAACTTATACGCACATATAAGAATTCTTGGCAGTTATTCGAATTGAGATTTCATCTTCGGCGGCCAATCTAGATGCAATCTCACTTAATTTTCTTATTTAAAAAAAAAAAATTAAAACTTACTGATCAGACTTCATTCTTTTTTGAGCTAGTGGAAGGTTTAGTATTTCTCTCAGCACTTCTTTTACAATATGATTCTTGCATATTCTTTATCTTTCATCAGTCCGCTAGTGTTAGATCCCTTACATGAAATTTGGTTTAAACAATAATGGCACTGAGTTGCTTCTTAAATTTTACAGTTTTTAAAGTGGTTTTAAACTTCGGATTGATTTACTTTCATTTTGAAACGAAACTGAAAAAATAAAAATTATAACATTTAAAAAAAAAATTTACTTATACCGACTTTGAACTGCGAAGTATAATAAAAATATCTTTATGTGTAGTCGTATGTTACTGTATTATATCTGAAAGTCTGAAAGATACGCATGTAGATGCATGATAAAACAAATAACATTATATTCATGGTGGTCGATAAATATTTTAATTCTTAATAAATAATTTTAACCAGAAGAAAGCATTTTCCTTCTGGTTCTGGGTCTTTATCCCTACGCGACAGAATAGAGTTTACAAAAGCTCTACTAATATAGATTAAAGAAATCATTTGACTACCTCAGCACTGTTCCATCAAAGAATGATTACAAAGAACATTGGTCAATAAAATTCTACTTAAACCTCCAAAACAGTTGTTAACATGAAAAACAAAACTTCAGAGTAACAGTGATTCTACACTATATACAGTCTGTCACAGAAAAGATATCAAGAATACTACGTCAACAAAATATACTGGTTGCCTTCTATCTCTTAAAAACATAATCTCTAATTTTCTACAACTACAAAACTTGAAGAACCTCTCAAAAAACGTGGTGTCTACAAGATCAACTATACCTATGGTTTGGGCAACGTAAGACAGACGGGCAAGTCGGGAGAGGTACACCAGACTGAACACATCAAGGACGTAGGGCAACAACAACAACAAACAAGGGATGATCTTACAAGTCTAGACTTATGCTTCGCAGCAGACCACGAACCAGCAGCAACTTCATAGCAAATGCGCGCTTTCCACTCTTATTCCTGTTTTCAAATATTTCATTGTGTACGTTACCTGTTATTATCGGTTTTTAGTTTATTCACTTATTTCTCCTATATCCGAACCACAAGAATTGTCACGAAACTAGTTGAGTAGTCAGTAAATTATTTCTATATCCCTTTATTTATTTATTTATTTATTTATGAAAGAATATAGGCAAACACATTTCTAGTATGTTTTCGTTCCACAGAAGCCTTGCAATGATATTCGATCTGACGATGAATCTGTGCTCTTAAACGTGAATAAAGTTTGAAAAATTACGAATCAAACAAAAAATTTATCGTATCAGGTTAACTTTTCTGATAAGATGCAGGCCAAAGGTTTTGTGTTTTCCCTGATTTTGGCGGAAGCTACAGTTTACAAAGATACGCACAAAGGATCTCGTTACTCTATTAGTTGAAAGGTTCAGTGAGCATAATAATGAGAACTGATGCTTTCCACCAACAGCCATCCTTTCTGGCTCAGTAGGAGTTAGTCAAAGGCCTTAAAATGCTGAGGACTATGGAAAATACAATAGCCCTGCCCTATTTACAGCAACGGACAAATGTCACTAGCTTCTCTTCCTTATGAAGAAAATATAGTTACAAATAACTCCGCCCGAAGTACTTCCACCAAGGCTATTACTGCACTCACTGTCTAGCAATGGAGGGGGAAAAAAAAATTCATTTCCAGAGACAGAGGAATTGTTATTTCTCAAATGAGAAATACACTGGAGCAATATCTAGAAAATAGTGCAACACATTCCGTGGGAAAACACTATTCACGCCTCAAGATTTGTGTAGTCACCATTCAAATGTACTTTAAAACACCTGATAGTTCCTAGAAATTAAAAGTAAAAACGCATTATATTGACATACATATTAATGTTTCACCAATCAGCTTGACCTCTACAAAAGTAAAATTATAAAATGGTCCCCACAAAGATAACTACAAAATGATTAAGCAATTTTAATTCAAATACAGCACAGCAACCGACAAAATCAGAATATTACACTACTTTGCAAGCAGCCCTGACTTTTTAGGAGACAGACATTTAGCAACAACATGAATGATTCCAAACCAAAAATAATGAACACGGAAATGGAAGGAATAGCCAGAGCGTATTACATTACTATACTCCCATTATTCATATGCCCACAAATAGGCCCATATCAAAAAAGCATCTCCATATATTCTCAAAAACGAGAAAACAGCTGCCATTGCAACCAACACTAATCTACCAGAAAATGAATCAACAAAAACAAACAAAGGGAACAATCTCAGCAAACGACAAACTTCTGAAATGCAAAACATTATACCAATACTGCATTTTCAAAATAAGTTTACACTGGTGAAATCTCATCTTTAGAGAACCCTGCACCATCTAAAAGCATCCCTAGAGAAGTGAAAAAGAACAGAAAAACAACGACAAAAATAGCCTAGAAAAGTAACAAAGAAGGAGAATAAACGAAAATGGCAACCAGCGCTAAATAAATAGTCATCCAAAGAGCCAAAAATGAACCATCGCTGTTACACGGGAGAATCTGTGCCCATCTTAGCATTCCCAACAGCCTAGGAAGGAATGAAAATCTCGAGCTGCAAGAATCATTACATGACGAGAAAGAAGCAGAAAATAGGTCCCCTCCAACAGATGAAGAGAGAGAGAGAAAGAGAGAGAGAGAGGGGGAGGGGAGAAAGCGGTCACCAGTAGTTGAGCAGATTCATAGTTTCCACAAGAAATGAGGCGGCACCTTCTAGCCTCAAAAAACGAAGGATGAACGCCATCATTCTCCGAAAAAAAAAAAAAAACTCTATTACCTGATGGCTTGAATCCCAGTGGGACCATAACCATCCATAAACCAAAACAAGTGCTGTAGTCACCCAAAATAACCAAGAAATCATCACTCTATTAAAAATTTTAATATTACAAGTGAGAGAATATGCGGCGACACTAAGAACCAGGCCATCCGTACAGCACATCCTTCAGCACTGCTTACAAACAGGGAATACTGAAAGAAACTTACAACCACTAAGAAAACCATCCAAACATTGGAAGTACTGGCCATAGATCATGTACTCTTGTCCTACCATATAACTGCATTGTTATATGATAGGACATTTCATTCAAATTCATGCATACATGCATGCATGAATCTCATAATAGTCGCTGATTTGTGACTGCTTCTCAGGACCAAACTTAAGATGTTCACAGAAGTACAGCCACCTGCTGAAAGTGAGGAGACCGTGAACATTTCTTCAACTGAAGTTATAGTGGCAAGCACATCGACCGCTTCAGAGGACCATCACTCATTGGAAAATACATTTAATCGGGGTTCTTCACTTCTGACATTCTAAAAGAACCTCTCTTCCACAATACCATGATAAGAAGCCACGCCACATAAAAGTAGCTCTTGTTTTCTGCATGGAATTGGCGCAATGTGAGAAGCCTAGAGGACAGCCTATCCTCAAGTTTCACACTACCCTTCTCCAATCTATAAGAAGCCATGGACATTATTAAATCTACTCCTCATCAGCCTTGCCAAAAATCACACCTAACACAGGCCGTCGTCGACAAACACATTAGCATTAAGTTTCTAACTTAATGCTAATATATATATATGTTGTAACCGATAATATTGATTGCGTTCAACTTTAACATCCGTAAAGAATAATTACATGAGTGTGTAATTATTAATCCAACAGTCACTCCAATTACTGTAGCTTCACCATCTCAGTAAAAATCACCTAAATGGGATCTGAATTGCCAGAGTAAAACCATTAAACCTTACTCTGACAGCAAATGGAGACCGTGGCACAATGTCCTCCTCACCCTTCCATAATACACAAATGTAATCTGGACTTCCTTCCTGATTTACGCTAACTCATGGACTCACAGTTCCGTGTAGGTGTTCGAAACCGAAATCCGGACTTACCGGAGAATTTTTTTCTCTTCTGGAAATGTTCAGCATATCTACTTGGAGTATCTCGTTAATAACAAATTGATCTGTTCGTCTCTGAAAATTGCAACTCTGCTCTAATCTGCGAAGTCTGTTCACAGAAGAAGAAGAAGAAGAAGAAGAAGAAGACCTCAACCTTGTTCATGCACAAACAACAAATCATCTTTTCTGATTTGGATGTTCATTGCTGTTAAAGCAGCAATATACAACTTTTACTTACGACACACACATACACACACCATACATCACTACATCTCCACTAAGAGAGAGTCAAATGATCATCTACTCGGAATCTTCAAATAGAAGGTGAGAAGCTGTCTTCTCCATGAACATCATCAAAACAGTGAAATCATTGAGCTCTTTCATCAGCAATGCACATCAATTCCTGACTGAGCATGGCAATAGGATCGTAACCCACTTTGTAATCTGGCAGCAACAATATACCAATATTAGAGGGGGGGGAAGAAAAGATTTTTCTGCATATTAAACAGATTATAATCACGTAATAAATAAACGAACAATGAATCCAAAATCGATTTTCAGTTTTCTTCAACCTCGTAACTATAATGGACAGCAATTAATATCTATGTAAACTCCTCGCTGTGTGAATGCAGAAAAATCTCTCTTGATCCTAATATACTGCATAAGATTGTAATTTTCATAGGAATGACCAAAAAATTTCTAGCGGTGTGTGTGTGTTTGTTATGAATACCTCGGAAGAAAGGAATTCCAAATGAGAAAAATATGTGTTAACTTATTGCAAGCATATTACTGTAATGAATTTCTTTCCACTTTTATATTTGTATGTTTCATATATTCGCATTCCACGAAGAAAATCCCCTAGGTTAAAAATACAGGAATAACTGGAAGCGAATAGGAATTCTTGTAAGGTATCTAATAACACGTGCTCATTTAAGTTTAAAAATTTCTTGATTTTAAAATCGTCAATTTCTATAAACTAATGTAAGGCAGCGTCTCTTCTTGATTTCTTAACTATGAATATTCGTAAACGAATCCATTTCGAAATAACCTAGATTTAGTAATAAACATTGTTCATTAGAACGATTTCACTATAATTATTTGGTATTTTTCATAGTATAAACGTGAAAATGCTGTAAATTATTAACATAAAATTAAACATAAAATTCTATACTTGTAGGAATCCCGGGATACACGGAAATTCCTGTTCCAGGAATTTTTCGACACGATCCTGTGCACGATTACGATTATCAGTCTTGTACATTGAAATTAAAACTTAAAACCATCAGTATATACAGCATTCGGTTTGAGATTACTAAAGATTCATTCACCAAGTCCTGAAAACTTGTCAGATGTAGTTGAATATTATTGGGGAAGGAAGAAGAGAAAGATAGAAAGTCAAAGAAGAGAGTGAAGAATGAAGTAAACATATAAAAAAAGTTGTTTTAATAGGGATACAATATTTCCTGTCTTTATAATGAAATTCTAACGTCTAGTTTATGATTATTATTATTGTTGTTAACAGGTATGATAATAACAAAAATATCTATTTTATTTTATAGACAACAGTCCAATAATGTTTCAAAACTAATCGAGGGCATATGAAAGTAAAAATCTTTGATATGAGGTGCCTTGATATTGCACTTCTAAAAAAAAAAAAAAAGGATACTTTTAAATTTTCACCATTTAGTGTGATCTTAAAAAAAAAAAAAAAACCAGCAAACACCTCTTTATTCCCGTGTAGGGAATAGGCGAGGCCGTTTTAGCGCTATCTAACTTTTGGAAACTGAGGGCGTAGTTCAATCTCCACTGGTATCCAATTAAAGATAGCAAGCCCAAGGCTATCACTAGTTACTCATAATAGTGGTCTACTCTAGTAGACCATTATATTGTATAGACCACAGATCAGCGATTTAACAGGTAAAGCACTCCATACTCCTACATTGATGAAGCACAAATAAAAACTTAATGTCACCGATGCCAAAAGTTTAGTCACGCACAGCGCTGCTGCTGTAAAGCTAAATACCGATGAGTAAAATGTGAAGGAAAACACCCAACAGCAGAATGTCAGAAACTACGCACCCAACCAGCAAAGTTTGACATCTGCGGGGGCTTCACACCCGGCCTTTTGAACTACAGAGGCTGCACAGCATTTTTACAAAACCAAAAAACTCAACTCCAGATCAACAAACCTCCACAAGAACGCAGGACCACCCAACAAGCTTCGGTCTCCACAACGAACGGAAGGACGTAGGTCGAAGTCCAGCGTACGTCCTTCCGTCAAGACCAACCCACAAGACCTCAAGTCAAGAACAAACCACCCACAGCAAACCAACAAACCCAACCTCCAAAACCTGACACGCTGCATCGGAGAAATGCTAGCAGAACTCCGACAAACCAATCCAACACAAGAATCCAAGGACATAATCTCCTAAGGCACACTCAGTTATTGTTATCTGCAATCCTTAATGGATAAGCTTATTAGAAACCCACTTCGCTAGAGATCATCAGCTGGAACGCCAATGGACCGCCCAACAAAACGCTACAACTACAGGAATTCGCAGCAGTAACCCAAGCAGACATTATCATCAATAAAACACACCTACGCCCAAGTGACAAGCCAAGAATCAACAACTATACTACATACCGCACGGACAGATCTTAAGCGAGAGGAGGAGGCACAGCCACTTTTATCAAAAGAAATATAAACCACAACGAAATAGCCCCCCCCCCCAAACAAAACACATGGAAACAACAGGAACAGCAGTATACAGTACACGGAAAACGCAAGCAGCATCATAAACTTCACAGCCTACAACCCCCTAAATAAATAAAAAAACTTCTAGAAACAGACCTGGAAGAAGTAGTACTGAACACAGGAAGAGCAGTAATCACAGCCGGAGAACTCAACGTCAAACAGCCGACCTGGAACAGTAGAAACGCCGATAACAACGGCAAAATACTCATCACATATGCTGACACAAGAGATATGGCAATCATAGGATCCACAGAGCCCACGCGCTACAGAGCCACCTGCTGACCAGATGTGCTAGACATAGCAATACTAAAGAACATAGCATATAATTTCTAAAGAAAGTCAATAAACGAGCTGAGCTCAGACCATAACCCCCTCATACTGCAACTAGGCACCATACAGAATCTAGAGGAAGACAACACCATCATCAACTGGAACCAAATACCTACAACCCTCCTAGAAAATCTAGGCCCAGTACCGCACATAACAACTTCCGAAGAAATAAAAGTAGTTGTTATGTTTTTATGTAATGTTATGTATATATTTTATGTTATATTATGTATGCATGGTTATGTTATGTATTTATTTCTTCAGAGGTTGACACCCCCAAACACACTCCAGAAGAAATAAAACAACTTTTCAAAGAAAAGAACAGACTACGAAGACAATATCACAGAACTATGGACCCCACAGATAAGCAAGCAATGAACAGAGCAACAAACCAAGTGAAATATGCACTAAAGGACCACCCTAACCAATTATGAAATAACGAAATTCAATACCCAAACACATAACACCAACAAATATGGAAAGTCATGAAGACGCTTCTCTCAAAGTGCAACACATATCCCCCCCCCCCAATCAAAGGCAAAAATAGAATTGCACAGAAGAGCATTTGAAGACATGTTGGAAAGACAATGCAGCTCCAATTATAACAAAGCAGACTTAAACTTCATCAAGAAAATCCACAGCCAAGTACGAAAGATAATCCTGAACGCCAAGTCACAAAATAACCCCAAACCCATATCACCAGCAGAGATATACCAGATCATCAAGAAACTAAAGGCCAAGAAATCCCGAGCCCAGACAGAATCACGAACAAAGCACTCAGCCTACTCCGCTGCAAAGGCATCATACACCTCGTAACCGTCACCAACGCCATGCTACGAATGCAACTCCCCAGAAGCTGGAAAATCGCAGATGTCTTCTAACATCTGCGATTTTCCAGCATCCCCAAACCAGTAAAAGACACGAAATTTCTACAAAACTATACACTCATTTAACCTACTATCATGTATAGCCAAGATCGCTGAATGCTCATTTCTAGCACGAATTCAAGAGGCAGAGAAAACAACAACATAATAGAAAACGAACAATTCGGCTTCAGAAAAGTGACTCAACTACTCAACAAATATACAGAGCCATCGACAAAGGGACATCGCCCAAACATGCAACAAGATCTAGCACTACGGCTAATGTACAAGCTACACTAGGCCGGAATTCCAACACCTCGACCAGCTCATCAAATCATGCCTGAACAACAGGATAATAAAAATAGATGGAATTAGATCCACAGAAAGAAGAATAACGGCTTTGGTCCCCCAAGGCTCTCTCTCTACTATCTAGTCTCTCCATATATACATGGCAGATCTCCCCAAGCTATCACCAACTATCACCGCACTCTACACCGATGACACAGTCATCATATCCAGATCCCTCGGATTACAAGTAGCCGCCAACAAACTTCAAATAGCAATCAACAAGCTAGAAAACTGGTACAGAAAATGGCATATCTCAGTCAATCCAGGAAAAAGTACCGCAGTAGTAGTATTATACACCAGATGAAAAGCAGAACAGGAAACCAACATACAGATGTTTGGGAAAACAAACGCCTGACAGAAATCAGCAAAATATCTAGAAGTCCAACTAGACAGGAAACTAAACTTCAAGATGCACACTGACAGTGTCACCACCAAAGCCAAAAAGATCATAGCAAGCTATACCCACTCCTAAATAGGAAAAGCTTTCTAAACAAAAATAACAAATTTTCCTCTACAAAACAGTGATACCCGGGGTAACAATCCAAAAAAAAAAAAAAAAAAAAATCCGAAAACTGCAAACAACCTGGAACAAATGCCTAAGAATGGTACTAAACGCATCCTTCCTTCATCAGAAACCTCCAACTACATTGAGAAACTAAATCCACATGAAAATCATCGAAGAAAAATTCTTCACATCAACAGATAACAACCAAAACCAGCTAATAAGACAAGCATCTGACTACAAAACTATAGGCCACTTCAAACACAGAAGACCAAAAGCAGTCGTAACAAAGTAACCACAACCAACGCAAAAAATGCTCACAAAGAGCAGGCAAAGCACCCACACAATATCCCCACCTCAAGCAAGAACATAGATAAAGGGTTGGAGTAAGGACTCAATCCATCTACCATAGAAGTTAACAATTAACAGACCACTATTGGAAACTCATCAAAATTAAGACTAAAACGATAATCCGATACCGTTTAATTCTTTCTTCTTTTTCTTCACGTAGCTTGCAAAGCGAAAGGGTGCAGCACCATGTCCTTCTGGTTCTCTCTGTTGGTGGCTTTCCTTTTTGTTTCTGGATAGAAATGTGACCTGTACATGATCTTATATCTTCAAGCCATGACTAAACAAACACACGTAATAACCACAGTAAAAGTTTTAATAAGTAAATATTTCATCCTAAGTATCGTAAGACATTGTCAGAACAGTTAATTCAAATAATACTAGGAATAACATACAGTTAGGGCGCATGAATACAATGGAATCCCAATGTGCGTGCAGTAGCGTGTTATAGAATTCAATTAAAATATATCTGTAGGGAAAAAAACAGATTACATTAAAATAAGATAACATATACAAAAATTATTTTACACAATTTTGTATGACAATTTCCGATACTTTATAAATAGCAAGAATCTCATTACGGTATAGATTTGGTCTGTGAAGTAGGGCTTCAGCATTTTTTTATATAAACATTCATGTTTACATAAAGAACTATGTAGAAGTTTGGTCTTTTCCCAATGGATCCTATGGTTAGGGTTTTCAACTCCCTGTTGTGCAAGGCCAGATTTCTGCGGTTTGATAAGACTGATATGGTCTTAATATTCCGAAATGCGTTTATGAACAGATCTGCCTGTTTGTCCATAGTGAGACAATTTACAGGAGAATGGAACGTCGTACACGCCAGGTAGCATCAGAGGTGAGAGTTTGTATTTAGGAGAAGGTAAAAAGTTATAGATCGGGTTGATTGGTTTGTAGTAGGTAGCAGCAAGTTTGTATTTCTTCATAATTTTTGAAAGACGTTCGGAGATGCCTTTGACATAAGGTATGAGAATCCTATAGACTTGTTCTTGTCTAGGTTGATGTGTGGGGAAGTGACTGATGATTTTTTGAGTTGTTTTAAGATTGTATTCATTTAGTATGGCTGTATTTTTTATTATTCTTCACAGGAGCAGAATCTGTGTGTTCTGGTTACTAATGATTTAATTATACCAAATTTTAAGATGGATGATGAGCAGAAGAATTGTAAATGTAGCGACCTAAAAATGTCGGCTTGCGATAGACAGAAGTGGAGATGAAACCATCTTCTTTTCTTTGGATGTGTAAATCCAGAAAGGAAATACCCCATGGAGATTCTTTTTCTAGCATAAATTCGCGCGAGGATGAAGAAGAAGGATTATTTTATCTAGAAACAGGTGTAGTTCTTGTTCGGAATGACCCCAAACAGCAAAGATGTCATCGACATAATGTAGCCAAATTTTTGATTTGGGTTTAAACGTGAAAAAGTTTTCTTCAAGGTATTCTAGAAACAGGCTTGCTACGTTTGGTGATAAGGGAAACTCATTGCTGTTTCTTCCTCTTGCTTGTAAATTTTTTCTTTCCAAGTGAAGGAAAAGAACGTAATAACAAATTTGAATAATTCAACGATATCAGATGGAAACTTTTGAGTTAACAAGCCATACGTTTCCTTGTGGGGAATATTAGTGAAGAGGGAGACAATGTCGAAGCTAATTAGCATGTCACTTTCCAACAGCTGAATGTCTTTTATTTTTTTTGTGAAACTCTGTGGAATTTTTAACTGATGAGGCTGAGTGGCCTATGTGAGGACAGAGAAGGTTAGATAAAAATCTTGATAACTTGTAAATCGGGCTACTAATAGATTCCACGACGGGTCTGAATGCAACGTTATTCTTGTGAAGCTTAGGTAAACCGTATATTTTAGGAGGCGTAGCATGGTATGTCCTGAGTTTTTTTATTGTTTCTTCATCTAAGGAAGTGGTTTCATCAAGTAACTTGTTCAGTTTCTGGAGCCTCTTTTGTAGGATCATAATCAAGTTTGGCGTAAGTATTTCGATCTCGGAGTAGTAAATTCATTTTTCGGTCATATGAATTGGTATCTAGAACAACATGGTATTTCCCTTGTCGGCTATGGTGATTCTCATGATTATGTTTTTATTACGTTTTAAGGAGGTAAGAGCTTTCAATTCTGATGGTGGGAATTTAAGTCCGAAGGTATTTCGAAACGAAGTCTGTTGGCTATTTCGAAACGAAGTCTGTTGGCTTCAATACTGGAAAGATGGCCGATGTTTCTTTCAATGCTGTGTATAAAATCTAAATATGGAAAGCATTTAGGTGAAATGGCAAATTATGACCTCTTGCTAGAACATTTAATTCATCTTCTGCTAGTGGACTGCTAGATAAGTTGACAACCCATTTTACGGTCGGTAATTTGTTGGTATTTCTTAGATTGATTTAACAAATTAAGGTATTTTTTATGTAGATTAATATTACTTTTATCATATGCTTTGATCTCCGAATTTTTTGAAACACTAATAATCACTTGTAGCAATTCTTGGTTTAACCTATTTGATAATTCTGCTTCTAATTCTGTAATTTTTAAATTATTTGTTGCCAATTCATGTTTAGAAACTCGTAACTGATTAAGCAGTAAGGCTTGCTTTCTGATAGATTTTATGAGCACCTGGTGATTTGATAACTTCCTTTCGTTTAGCAAACATCGGAATGGGTTTATCGCGTCTGTACTTTTTTAAAAGAGATTCGGGCACGTAGCTTACCCTGTTTCAATTGAAGTTTGCCTAGTAAGTGCGTCTTCTGTGCTGTCAGTTCCCCGTGAAGGAATATGACTTTATTGTACAATGAAACCTGTGGAGAATTCATGACTAAACAAACACACGTAATAACCACAGTAATAAATTTTAATAAGTAAGTATTTCACCCTAAGTATTTAGGACATCGTCAGTACAGTTAATTCAAACAATACTAGGAATAACATACAGTTAGGGCGCATGATTACATGGAATCCCAATGTCCGTCAGTAGCGTGTTATAGAATTAAATTAAATTACTTAAATTGAATTAAATAAATTAAAATTGCTGTCTGGGATTATTCCGAACAAGGACTACATCTGTTTCTAGATAAAATAAACCTTCTTCATCCTCGCGTGAAATTTACGCTAGAAAAAGAATCTCCACAGGGTATCTCCTTTCTGGATTCACACATCGATGGTTCCATCTCCACTTCTGTCTATCGCAAGCCGACATTTTCAGGTTGCTACATTCACAATTCTTCTGCTCATCATCCATCTCAAAAATTTGGCATCATTAAATCATTAGTAACCAGAGCACACAGATTCCGCTTCTCTGAAGTATAATAAAAAATACAACCATACTAAAAGGATACAATCTTAAAACAACTCAAAAAATTATCAGTCACTTCCCCACACATCAACCTAGAAAATAACAAGCCCATAGAATTCCCATACTTTATGTCAAAGGCATATCAGGAAAATTATGAAAAAATACAAACTTGCTACTACCTACAAACCAACCAGATCTATAACTTTTTACTTTCACCTAAAGACAAACTCTCACCTCTCATGCTACCCGGCATGTACGAGGTTCCATGATCCTGTAAATTGTCTTACTATCGACAGACAAACAGATCTGTTCATAAACTCATTTCGGAACATCAAGACTATATCCGTCATCAAACCGCAGAAATCTGGCCTTGCAGAACACGGAGTTGAAAACCATAACCATAGGACCCATTAGAAAAAGACCAAACTTCTACATAGTAAACATAAACGTTTATATAAAGAAAGTGCTGAAACTCTACTTCACAGACCAAATCTAAAGTAATGACGTTCTTGCTATTCCTAAAGTATGGGAAATTGTCATACAAAATTGTGTAAAATAATTTTTGTATATGTTATCTTATTTTAATGTAATCTGTTTTTTTTCCTACAGATATATTTTAATTGAATTCTATAACACGCTACTGCACGCACATTGGGATTCCATTGTATTCATGCGCCCTAACTGTATGTTATTCCTAGTATTGTTTGAATTAACTGTTCTGACAATGTCTTACGATACTTAGGATGAAATATTTACTTATTAAAACTTTTACTGTGGTTATTACGTGTGTTTGTTTAGTCATGGCTTGAAGATATAAGATCATGTACAGGTCACATTTCTATCCAGAAACAAAAAGGAAAGCCACCAACAAAGAGAACCAGAAGAACATGGTGCTGCACCCTTTCGCTTTGCAAGCTACGTGAAGAAAAAGAAGAAAGAATTAAACGGTATCGGATTATCGTTTTAGTCTTAATTTTGATGAGTTTCCAATAGCGGTCTGTTAATTGTTAACTTCTATGGTAGATGGATTGAGTCCTTACTCCAACCCTTTATCTATGTTCTTGCTTGAGGTGGGGATATTGTGTGGGTGCTTTGCCTGCTCTTTGTGAGCATTTTTTGCGTTGGTTATGGTTACTTTGTTACGACTGCTTTTGGTCTTCTGTGTTTGAAGTGGCCTGTAGTTTTATAGTCAGATGCTTGTCTTATTAGCTGGTTTTGGTTGTTATCTGTTGATGTGAAGAATTTTTCTTCGATGATTTTCATGTGGATTTAGTTTCTCAATGTAGTTGGAGGTTTCTGATGAAGGAAGGATGCGTTTAGTACCATTCTTAGGCATTTGTTCCGGGTTGTTTGCAGTTTTCGGATTTTTTTTTTTTTTTTTGGATTGTTACCCCGGGTATCACTGTTTTGTAGAGGAAAATTTGTTATTTTTGTTTAGAAAGCTTTTCCTATTTAGGAGTGGGTATAGCTTGCTATGATCTTTTTGGCTTTGGTGGTGACACTGTCAGTGTGCATCTTGAAGTTTAGTTTCCTGTCTAGTTGGACTTCTAGATATTTTGCTGATTTCTGTCAGGCGTTTGTTTTCCCAAACAAACTTTGTATTCATGCTCCCTAACTGTATGTTATTCCTGGTATTGTTTGAATTAACTGTACTGACGATGTCCTGAGATACTTGGGATGAAATATTTTCTTATTAAAACGTATTACTGTGGTTATTACGTGTGTCTGTTTAGTCATGAATTCTCCACAGGTTTCATTGTACAATAAAATCTTCAAGCCATGTCCTTAGCTTTTTACCTCTTGATCCTTTTTTTTCCCCCCTTCTAAAACTGTTAGTATCCTCTGTCCTGTTGAACCTCTCAGTACATGTCCTACAATCTCATTTTCTCTGGATCATTTCGTGTAATAAAAATCTCTGTGTTTTCTTTTTCTGTAGGACATCTGTATTTGTCGCGTAATCTGTCCATGAGATTTTCTTTCTTCTTGAATACCCAGATCTCACTTCCATATGAGAAAACTGGCAGCACTAATGTTCTTATCATTCTTTTCTTTGTCTCGATAGCCACAGAACTTCTGGGCGTATCTTTATTTTTCCAGAAGAAATCTTTAGCTGTGGCTGTGCTTATTTTTATTTCTTCATCTTGCTTTCCATCTACAGTAAAGTAGGTTTGAATCAAATTAAATATTTGATTTAATTTGATTCAAATTGAGATTCCATCTTCAGCGGCCAATCTAGATATAATCTCTCTTCATTTTTTTGTTTTACAAAATAAATATATAATTGGTGTTGGTAGTGATTTAATTATTTTTTAAATTATTGTTAAACTAATGATTATACCTGATAACAGTGGTTATTCTAAGAACGAACTGAAACGAAGCGGCTAAGTGTAATAAAAATGTCTGCTTGTAGCTGTTTCGTTGCACTTGACTTATAGTCATATTAATCAAATGATATTATTATATTATATGATATTATTATATTTAAGAGAAACACTGATCAATGTACAAATAACGAATAACATATATTTATTAATGAAACTCATTAATTTTTAATAAAAATTTAATGATTGTCTATAATCTATATCACATGAGTCATTTTGTTAAAATAAAAATTATAATAAATTAGACGCTTTTTTATTTAATTTTATTTATTTATTATTATTTTTTTTTTTCAGATTTGTAACTTAAAAATTATGAAAGGTCCTGAACTGTTTTTCCCGAGACAAGAAAGATTTGAAAAATTCCGGGACAGAAACTCTGATTGCAACTGAATACAAGGAGACATATCACCGATTTCTGAGAATTTGAGCTTCACGACTTCAAGTTGTGAGAATAGGCGTCACTTCACTGCATTCTTTTAATTCCCAGTAAAAACAACTGGCGCGTGGCAGGGTGAGTATAAGGTCCTGATAACCGAACAATATTACGCAATATATTTCAATTATCACCTCAGTAATTAAAAATTGTCTCTTATTCATTAGTATCGCAAAGCCCTCACGGGTGTGTCTCCAAATCATTATTAAGCAATATAAAGGCAAAGCAAATAATAATAATAAAATAAAACGCACTTATTTATTATTAAATATATTACCCGAAAGCAACTGACGAATAAATACAGCAAAAGATACCCAGGACATTTTCAAAGAGTTGAAGGAGGAAAGGGGGATAGAAACAAGAGGTCAATCTTGGAAGTTGTATAAAGGACTGGTGCATAAGAGAGAGCGGCATGACTTTTTTTACATGGAGAGTGGTTGGTGAGTGGAATGTATTGCCAAATGAAGATGAGTTCACAAACATTGAACCAATTTAAGATGAGATATGATAAATATTATCTCTGTCAGAATGCATCTTACTATTGCCTCCGTCGATGAGACTTTTTTGACTTGTATGATAATAATAATAAAAAACTTTCTTTGCTAGCTATTCTTAATTAAGATTATTTTTTTATATGTAATCTTATAATCTAATGAATTTTAAAACCATCAGAAATAAATTCAAATTTTGATTTAAAAAAATTAATTCTTGTCGGTTCCTTCGCTCTGAGAATATAAAACCATTTCAATATTACAATTATTCTTAATGATGTTATAATTTTCTTTTTAAAGCTTTAACACTCCTGTAACTTTAAAATTATGAAAGGACCTGAGATGCTTTTCCCGAGACAAGAAAGATTTGAAAACTTCCGGGAAACCCTGATTTCAACTCAATACAAGGAGACATATCACCGAAATCTGAGAATTTGAGCTTCACGACTTCAAGTTGTGAGAATGAAGTACTACAGATTTCCAAATATCCTTAATATACTAAACGAGCGAATGACATTACTTTATAAGAGGAGTTCAGTCATTCACAACTTCTGTAATTTCACGTTTCACCAAACGTCTTTAGTAACTCAATGTTGTAGGAAGTGTCGCCTCGTGAGTAATTTAGGTAGTAAATTACTCACGATTAAATTTAGAGTCATTAAAAATGAAGTTTTAATGACTTTAACTGATTTTTTTCCCGTTGTTGTTGTTGTTGTTAAGATTAGCCAACTGAAAGTATGGCTGATTTCATACGGAGGTAGCAGGGACTTTTCTCCCGGAAACTTGAATTTTTCATCCGTCATATAGACAAATCTGCCATGAGAACATGACGATTTACAGACAAAAATACGAGGGTGTGCTGAAAAGTTGTGTTAATCACCACGAGGGAATTGAGGTAGACCCATCTAACTTACATTATTCTACATATTCCCCACGAAGTGTTATACACTTTTTTACAACACCGCTGCATCATTTGCAATCCTCTGAGGAAAAAAGTACCCTTGTTGCACAAATTCGTCTATTTTTGTTCTAGGTGTTTATAACTTTTCAACCCCCCCCCCCTTCGTATTGTTGTTGGTTGTGATGGACGATAGATGGTGATGATGGTGGTAGTCTCGTCGTGTGTAGTTGGAGGACTGAGTAGTGAAGGTGGCGATTGTGTGTAGTTGGAGGATTATATAGTAGATGTGTTGTGTTGTATATAGTACAGGTATGTTGTTGCGAAATAAACTGAATAAAATCAATTTATCCATTTCATTTAGTAAAAATAAAAAACAAAATCGTGTACCTTTATGTAGTCCTAGGATCACTTAGGACCTATTCTTTCTTTCTTTCTCACACAATGTTTATTATATGTGATCTTTAAAGTCATTCACCACCTACAGTATAGAGCATCTAAAAAATCCACTCCTCACTCTTTGCTAACTATACTCTTATTCAACCTGCATTTAATTTAATTTGTATTTATTTCTCTCTATAAGTATCCTTCTTAGCAACTGTTTGCGTTATCTATATATATTTATAATATGTCTCCTGAAATTCAGTCGCTTCGCCTTCCCCCTCCCCCACCCCACCCCATTTCAACTATTACGTCTAATCCTAGACTTCTCAATCTCTTAAAGCGTAATCCCCACTATATGATATTTATAAATTTTCAATCCAAAATATATTATCCTTTTTCCGTTACACACACACACACACACACACACACACACACACACACACACACACACACACACACACACACACACACACACACACACACACTGTAGTAAGCTAGTCAGATCATCATAGAGTGATATAATAATAATCCGGGTACATGTCCTTAATGCATGATCTGTCAAATATCCTTGGATTGCGAGACCATAATTTTACCACGAGGTGGTTAGTCTTATGTCTAAATATATTCTTACGAGTAAATTAGGTGTGTGTGTGTGTGTGTGTGTGTGTTCTCCTGTCCAGTTTGCCTGGCTACTGGAGACGAAAAACCAAGTTCTCAGAAGAAGAAACTGTCATCAATGGAGATGGACTTATTTACCTTCAAATGAAAAGCTGTGACAAAAGTTATTCGCATGTATACCGGATTCGAACCCAGGTTCGAATCCGGTCAAACTGCTTTCGAAACCGACTGAATTACGGATGCTATCATTATAAAGTGTCTATCCCAATGGCTTTAACAGGCCTTTAAGGCCCACAACCTTCCAAGCATGCTTAGATTTCGTAACCGAAATACGAGGATAGAATGGTCACTCCTATGCCTCAAGGTATTCTTGGCTGTATCCCTGTGTGTTCACGGGGCCGGTTTGCCTGCTTGCGGGATGAAAAACACCAGATAAACTGGCGGAAAAAACCCTACTGCCCGCGCCCAAGACCGGCTAACTTGGCTATGGCTGAGGAAGATCCTTAAGCTCCTCACGTCTCCGACGGGAATCGAACCTAGGACACTTCTTCCCCAGGCATATGGTTGCGAAGCGCAAAGCCACTAGGCTAACCGCGCGGACATTTATAAAGTGTGCAATGTCCAAATTATTTCTTGTCATTCTTTCTAATTTTCATCATCATCAGTAAATTTATTTGTGTCGTATCAAACACAAGTGGTACAGTAGTAAGTAAGTGGTACAACATTCTTTACAACAAATCAGGATACATTAGAAACGAGAACAGCTTAAATTTGATGAATTACACTGGGACTAATAAGTAACATATGAGGAAAAAAGAAACTATACATAAGTTATATACAATAAATATGGTTAGATGTTCCCCCAGTATCTTGCTCAATCAACTGCTCTTTCTGTGCAGGTTATAAGGTCCTCTTTGGTACAAGGTGATTGAAGACGGGGACAAGAAAGAAGGTGTTCCATGGACTCATCCATCATCCATCAATCATCAGTAAATAACTGTACATTATATTCCTAACATCAAACCAATCACAGTATCAATACCGTACATATTTAGCGTATATAAATTACTAAAAGAAAGAGATTAAAAAGCTTCCATCTGACAAAAGTAAATTATTGATGCAAGGGAGATTATATATAAGCTCTCAGGAAAAGTTTAATTCTGGCCATAAAATTTAAATGGATATATAATATCCTTTACAACTTTGTAAGTTAACATTTGCATGCAATTTAATTGTATATTTAGTTTGTATAACAAAATATAAATAATACACCCTGATTTGTTTTGCAAATTTATATGATTTTAAAATGCTTTGTTTCTAATCTAAAAACTGGAAATAGTCTAAGGAAAACCTTTCACTTTCCCTAAAATGTAATATCATTCACAAAGGGATCATATTTCTCTTCTGAACCCACCCTATTGTAATATATTTAAAAATGATCCCATATTCAGAAAATACGCTGATTCATTGTGCTCTGTTTACGAATGGATACGTGAAAATAGAATATCTTTAAATGTAATCACTGAAACGTGACTGCAGCATAATGTTACCTTATTTTACTACATTAAGAAGGATAAATTTCACAGTAGTGTAAACAAAGAAGCCTGAAATGTAACGGATGAGCAAGGTACAACAGTTTTTGGTACAAAAGGGTGACCCACCAACGTATTTCCTTACTTCTCCGTTATAAAAGGATATAAAGTTACAAAAAAAAAAAAAAAAAGAAGGAAGTACGCAGTACTATTTAAAAATGCTGTTAAATTTTCGACTTTATCACTCAAAATGGCTGCTTATGTTAAAATCTTAAATTACGTTTAATTACTTATTTCGCTTTTGCGATGTTAAATAATTGACCATAAATTCCTCTTGCTAAAATTTACATTTTAAAATTATTTTTAAATAATTTAAAAAATTTATTTTTAAAATAAAATAATTTTTTAAAAATTTTAAAATTCGAAATTATAAATTTGCAGTTATGAGGTACTTGTAATTGCTGCTGCATTAGAAACATTTGTGCAGATGTACGTGAACGTTACTTAAGCAGCAGCTTATATGCAAAATATACTTGGTCACGTGCGTTACCACGTGTTCTAGCCAACTATTTTAAGAATGCTGCTGGTCAGTAATCTTCAATAGTGTTGATCACAATGGATAAAACAAAGGATCTTTCAGAGTTCGATAAAGGGCTTATTGGGAATAACACCCGTCTGACTGAATGGTTTTTCTCAAAAGGTTCGATATCCGGGGTGTTTAATCAGTGGAAAAATAAACTAAATTGCTTGCCCAAGAGGCGTAATTGGTTCTAAGACAAGAACAGTCTGTCAAGAACAGTGGTGTCACGTGCCCATTTCAGTTGGGTGTGTTGTCATGTGGATTATGCAACCACACGACAAATTTCACATCAATTTAATCGTATGCATGGGTCTCCACAGAAAATTTTTAGGGGAGGGGAAAAGCTTGGAGACAAATAATTACATGAAGAAATTTTTATTATTATCGATGTCATTAAATAATTTCATTAATAAACATCTTTTAGCATTTTTGATGTAATTATTTGTCGATGTAAACTATAAACACATTATTTTCATTTTACTTCGATTTTAATTATCTTTAATTCTTGGAAAAAATCATTCGGGATTAATACAGTTTTTAGCACAATTTCATATATAAAGAAAATTGACTGGCACATTTTGTTAAAAATCAACTAATTAATTAATTCCAAAATCCTAAAATAAATTATTTCAGTTTAAAAGCAAAAAAAAAAAATCATAAAACTAACAGGTAAAATAATATTAAATTACATATACTTACCTTTTAAAAACGTATTTTTCTGTTTAAATTTGTTTCACTATAAATTTACAATTCACACTTCACTCAGTGACTCACTAGACACAGAGGGCAAACGAACTGGTCACTGTTCACAACAGTAATGAACATTTTTTTCACAAATCAGAAAAAGATAAACCAAAAACAGGAACACATGCTTTATTGCTGCAATAAAATGCATGTTCTATGGCTAACCCAGCATGGAACGAAACAGGCCAACCCATAATAAAATTTTAAGACAGAAAAAGCATCCCATAGTCGAGAGTGTAAGGTTACATATCCCAATCACTTTTACGATTATAATCTGTGAAATTTTTTACTCGATCCCAGGAGGAGTGCCCCGTTTACCCCCCCCCCCTCTGAGGATGCACATGCCTTATGATTTAATTTTTATTGATGTATGAAAGTTTTGAGAGGGCATAGCTTGTCTGCACTCATCTTAATTGGTCCAATGCAATTAATTGCAGGACAACTTTGAATACTTCTGCTTAGAGTGGGGGAACAATCTGTTTGTTTTAGGATTTATTAGAAAATAACAATGAAAGAGAATGCTATATTTGTTTGGTATATTTGAAATACTCAAATATGAAAATATGTGAACCATCATTTATAAGATGTGCGAATAGGAAATGAAAGGAAAGAATAAGTATGAGTAGAAATGCTTTCATTAATGGGAAACGAATTATTAATAATTAAAATTTGTGATATGTGTGTCCTATAAGTTGCTATAAGTATGGTAGAGTGAATAGCATGATCCTATAAAGGCTAGACATGGTGAATGAATGATTGCATAATTAAAAAAAAACTTACGAGGAGATGGAGAGTACGGAAGAAATAAATATGATTTGATGGAGCAGCAAATCATTTCGTAAAATTTGGTGTATTTCTCTGGTTTGTGTATATTTTGCTCTGTTGTCTAGACCCAGTGTACATAACATCCGATCATTATTGGAATTATCCACACTTTCGGGAATCCTACATTAATTAGTTTATTTATTAATTATTTTTTATCAGCGGTTCGCCTGTCTAATCAATCACACACATATGCTGGTATTTTTTTGTAGACTAACAACATCTTATAATACATAAAATATTCATTTTTATTCAGGAAGAGATTTTTTACTCTCTGTTGTTTCTGAAGACTTTATCACTCTGGCCTGCAATTTAACAGTATAGATACAATAAAAATGTATCTATACTTTTAAAAAACACTTTGCAACCTCAACAGATGCTATACTGCACAAGCAAGAGAAACATTTAGGATTTTTTTCTCCTAACATCCACTTTCAAATTTTCAGTTCCAGAAAACACGTGTAACAGCTATTTGTAACGGCATCCGATGAAGAGATGGATGACAAGTGCCGCCATCCATCTTGATCCCTAATCCTTGCACTATATTTATTGTCTGAAATTGTGAGGGTGTCTATTGTCGATTCTCTTGCGTTTATGGAACGAAAAACTTCAGTTTCCGAGAGAAACAAACTCGCTTGCCCTTGGCAGATATTAACAAATTACGGAACTGATCGAAAAAAGACTTAAAAAAAGTTCCTCCAGTCGGCGAAAAGAATCGAACTTCGAACGGTCTTCTTCAGACAGTCTAGATCTTTGGGTGCACATGTCACTTCCACTGAGGTTCACAGGCTCTATAGAACCAATATTGGTCGTACAGAGCATGCTGTCATCAGTGCCGTAACGTGGGTGTGGCGAAAGAGGCGTCCGCCACAAGTGCAACTAGGTTTGGGGAGCAAAACGCAAAAAATGTAAAAAATTAAAATAAATAAATAGATATAAAAGTCCACTATTTTTATTGTATTTTTAAATTTCGGCAATATGCCGCTTTAGACACACAAATTCTGCAACACACTGCAACTCATGATACATGAACTTGACCTCTATGATCTGGTGTAATAATACCATGGGATAATTTTAAAAAATTATCAAAATTTTTGTCATTTTTGGGTTAGGGAGCACAAGTTCGACACTTGCCACAGGCGCTTCATATCCTCGTTACTGTACTTTCTGTCATTGCGGCATGTATAGTGTTACATCATTTTGTTCTTGAAAATTAGTTTTGCTTTTATATTTGTTTCAATTTGTATTCGACACAAAGCGATTGTGCTGTTATTATCCTATTGAGATGTTTTCACATAATGCTTTCTACAGTAATGTATTTATATGTGTTAGTGCTTTTAACAAGTCTTTTAATCTATATAATGTGTTTGCTATTATTCTGATTTGTTTGTGTGTGTAAATAGTTTACTTGACTGTTGAAGACTGAGGTGTTCACCTGCATGATCTTGTTTTTCAGAGTTTTTATATACAGTATATGGCGTTATCAGTTATCCAACATGATCAACGCTGTGCTTCCTGTTTGTATTATTATGGATAGACACAATGTTATATTGCCATATTTGAAGATCATGCCGATGGAAATTTCCACTGGAATTCCACAGAGTACTTGTACCTGTACCTCTTTGCTGCTGCTAGATTATCCTGCACGTGAAGTGAGTGTTCTCCTTTCCAGGTACATTTTATTTCACAAGAATAGAGGCCCACCTATTTCAATTATTCAAGAGCGCGTCCAAAAACGTTGTCCGTTTCAGTGTGTCGAATGTTTTAATTAGTCAATAAAAATAATTATTACTTTATATTTGAAGTTAGACCGAGGTTCTAGTCTAGTCTAGTCGTTGACTGGAGGAACTTTTTCTAAGTCTATCTTCGACCGGTTCCCGAGTTAGTCGATCTCTGACACAGGCAAGCGGGTTTTTCCTCCCGGAAACTCGGGTTTTTCGTCCAGTAAACTCAAGAAAATCGACCGTAGTACCCACATTATTTCAGACAGTGACATATCTTGTTAGGGTTAGGTACCAAGAGATGGCAGCACTTGATTGCCAGCCTCTTCATCGGTGGCTGCTATAATTAGTGATAGACATGGGTCAGCTATCTCTGATTGGCTACCGGTGAAGATTGATCTGCCCACTCAGTCTCCAAAAGCTAGATAAGGTATAAAGGCCTCGCCTACTCCCTATTAGGGAATCAAAGGCGTTAGCTGATTTTTTTTTGATTTTTTATATAATAAATATAATTAAAAAATAAGTGAAAGCTCATCAAACATATTTCTTATGTAAACACAGTCAGGAACCGGGAAAATAGGAAGTAGACTGCAATTTAGAAGCAGCTACTCGACTAAAAGTATTTTTATTGTAGAAATAAAATGTCCGAAATTCTGTCAATACATCAGTAGCATAAAAAACACTACAAATGAAAACAAAAACAGTAAGAACAATTTGACTCAGATTTTTATATATTAGATAAAAATTATTTTGTGGAATTTTTTTTTGCGGGGGGGGGGAATATATTCTATATTTGAAATATTGGACGCTTGAGTCTATACCAAGAGGAAGAGCTTCAGATAATCATGCTCAGCCACCATACTACACATGTGGGAAGAACGTCTTATGCACTTTAAGCTTAAGACATTTCCTAAATATCCGCGCATCACCACATACTCGCTGATCCGATCGGAAAAGGGCGTAGCGCGATTTCTCACACCATATCACAGATTCCAACGTTCTACCAACAACTTATGATATCGGTTACATTAATGAAGCCTACTCCATTGATCGCCTCGTCGATGAATTTGGTTTATATGCAGCTGCTCTTCCGTAGAAATGTAGATGTGTTGTACTAATCTGAACTCCCAGACTCTGTAAACACCTGATTGATCCTTGCAAAACTTGACTATTGAGAGTTTTGTATCACCCTTCTGAGCATCCTTTGGTTCTCGGTATTTGTTTCCTGCCTTTTTTTTTCTCCTCTCTTTTTGTTGCTGTTGTTGATAATCTTGCCTGCAAGTTAATTTTAAGTAATGCAATTTTTTACCAATGTCCAGAATGGACAGACAACTGATATGGCATCTTATGATAAGTCCGCTCTTCTCCAAGTGGCATTGACGATTACAGAGGTCGGATTAACATGGCCCACGGAGCTCTTTGCCGTGACCCGCCGGCAATTTTGAAAAAATAACTACTTAACATTAAAACGCGATTAAATAAAAAATAATTTCAATGAAACTGTAGTATTTAGAATTGTAAGATGCTTTCCAGATTCACAAGGAACGCTGTGCATTTGATACTTTACATACAATCCTATAAAAATAAATATTAAATAGACACGCTTCTTCAGCCATGTACCTTAAATACTAGTACTAACGTCGCAGATAGATGGCTGAAGCAATAGTTCGTTCGAGTGCTCTGTCTAGTGCCTTCCAAATACGTCTCGAAGGTTCTCGTTACTTCGTTATTTTCATATAAATACAAGGCGGATCTCATCCACAGTCAGTCAGTCGTGAATAGTGTGATATTCGTGTACAAGCGCACACGCAGGTTCGTCGTATCAGCCTATTGTGGTTTTATATTGCCAGACTTTTTTTCATTAGTATGAGATATATTCAGTGGATAATAACCGTTACACGGCCATTTTGGATCATTTTTTGGGTTCACCTTCCATCATTATGACGTCCACGAGTAAAAAGAGTAAATCAAGTGATTCTTTTCGAATTTTTAATGAAAAGTGGACCAATTTGTACTTTGTATGTGTGTGTGTGTGTGTGTGTGTGTGCCGATAGACGAGAAGCCAGTGTGTTTAATTTGTCGTGAGTCAATGTCAGTATCAAAAGAATACAATATAAATCGACACTATGAGACAAAGCATGCGGCCAATTTAGATCACCTTCAAGGACAGCTTCGTGTGGGCAAAGTGAACCTCTCCAAATTTATTTAAGATGCCAGCAGGGTACGTTTAAAAGGCAGAGAGAAGAGAGCGAAGCGTGAGTCAAAGTAAGTTATGTAATAGCTGAAAAAATTGCTAAAAAATCAAAAGCCTTCTTGGACAGCGAGTTTGTGAAAGAGTGTCTCATCACTGCTGGGGAAATTCTGTGCCCAAATAATAAGGAAGTGTTTAAAAAACCGAGTTTGTCTGGGGTAACTATAACACGACTTGTCGAAGAACTTGCCAATGACATTGAAGGAACTTTAAAAAAATGGTCGTCCGAATTTACGTCATATTCACTTGCTTTAGATGAGAGCACAAATGTGAAGGATACAGCACAACTGGCTATCTTTGTCCGTGCTTTTCATGCAAACCAAGGGGAAGCCGATTGCGGAATTCAACGATCCGAAATGGATGACAGACTTTGCATTTGTGACCATCTCGTTGCATATGAATGACCTAAATACGCGGCTATAATCCAAAGATCAACTAGTGCACACTCTGTTTGATCACATCAAACCTTTTGTGGCCAAGCTCAAACGTTGGGAGCCACAACTCGAAAAAAAAAGCCAACTCATTTTCAGCTTCTCGCTGAGTCCAACTGTTCGTCTCTTGATGAATACGCTACAAAATTAGCCATGTTGCGAAGTGAGTTCGAAGAGAGATTTAGTGAATTTCGTAACCAACAGTCTACTTTAGATTTATTTTCAATGCCATTCAGTGTCAGTGCTGCCGAAATGCCAGGCTCAGTACAAATGGAGCTGCTTGAACTCCAAAACAACTCTTCTTTGAGAGAAAATTTATTCAATGCGCCCTTGCTTACATTTTACAAAGACTACATTTCTGAGGACGCATTCCCTAATCTTTGCCGGCATGCTTTGAAGATGTGCGTTTTGTTAGGAAGTACATTCTTATGTGAGCAGTTCTTCTCCAGAATGAAGCATGTGAAGTCCAAGCCAAGAACTCAAATTACGGATCAACATCTCGAGAATACTCTGCACATAGCGACTTCCAACAGTGATGCCAACATTGACAAGCTGGTCAAGGAAAAGCATTGCCAAGTTTCCCATTGATATTGTAAAAAATTTATGTTTTCTTCATTAAATTTTCTTTTTTCAAGTATTGATTGTATTTCCTTATCATGAACCCGATCCTACCTACGTTCTTAAAGGCTGAGTTTGTTTATTTTTATAGGATTTTATGTAAAGTGTCAAATGCACAGCTTTCCTTGTGAATCTGAAAAGCATCTTTATTATTATTATTATTATTATTATTTTGACACCTCCAGGGAGTCCAAAGACTCATCGAGGGAGAGTGTGCCGACAGCATCGAACGATTGGCCCCTTCCAACTACTAACCGCGCTCAAACTTACTTAACTGAGCCATTAGTAGCAGAGGCTCTACCAATCGACCAACCTTCGCCGGCAATCTTACAATTCTAAATACCGTAGTATACCTTAGTGGCCAGCGGGCTTCATTGAAATTTTTAATGCGGCTTGCACTGTCTGAAAGGTTGAAGACCCCTGCTCTAGGGAATACATATGTTTGTCTTATTTAGTAGTATAAGCTGTGTGTATGTGGCGGCAGAAGTACGATAAAAATCATTCAGGGTTTTCACAATTAAAATTTTATAAATTATATGCACATTTTAAATTTAATTTGAGTTATTTTTAATCGGCACTTTGTTGACTTGGTACACACACACACACACACACACACACACACACACACACACACACACACACACACACACACACACACACACACACACACACACACACACACACACACGTTCAATGTAACTCAGTAGTATAGGTCTTAGTGAACTCTGCAGTGGTGTCTTGGATTCTGTAAACTCTGAAAATTATATACAGTATAAATAATGAATATTTTAATTATAATTTGAAATATTTTGATATACATCACTGTTGTCATACATCTACTCTGCTTCCACAAACGGGAACACCTGATCTGTACTATTAAAAGGAAGAGAAAGAAAGAAAGAGAGAGAGAGGGAGAGAGAGAGGAGAGAGAGAGAGAGAGAGAGAGAGAGAGAGAGAGAGAGAGAGAGAGAAAGAGATTTTTTGAAGTCATTCAACTAGAGTAACGAAATCCCAAAGAGGTAATGTAACACTACGGTTGGTTGATCATAGGATATCAAATTACTCGCTCGGACCTCACCTTTAACATAAGAACCTGACAAATTATTTCAGTTTCATTATTTTCCATCTACCGTTATCCAACCTGGCTATAGATACCAGATTGCCTTCCGCTTCTATCATTTCATCCCTTATAATTTTTAAAAGCACTGAAAACCGCAGTGCTTTTAAAAATAAACTCAAATGATTTAAAAATAATTCTCAGAACTGAAAGCTCGGTTCTGATAAATGAGCGCACTTAAATTCTAAGTGCTTCTGAATTATAAGAAATATTTAGAGATTTTAGAAGCACTAGCTTTGAATTCCGAGTTTTTTTTTCCTTTTTTTTTCTCTACTCCACTCCCTAGCAAAGGATCATCAATAATGTATTTTTTACCCCCGTTCGCAACATAATTCGAAACAGCTCTTACTGCACCCTTGGAAAATGAAAAATAATTAGAATTTAGTAGCTTTTAAAGTAGCTTTACAGCTTGGATAGTTAATAATACAGGGTGTTCGGGATAAATTTGACAGTTTCGTAAGGAAAAAGAAAATCTTCTTTGTATCTATTAAATTTAATGAATTGACAAAAAACATTACAGGCAGAGTTAATTACAATACTATCAACAAGATTTACTCAAAATAACTACCATTAGCATCGATCACAGCTTCAATTCTGCTTCGGAACCTCGAACAAGCTGATGCTACAGTCTCCCTGGGAAGGGCCGCAAAAACTGTTTTAATTTTATCCATTAACTGGGCTTTTGTATTACTGGAAGTGCGATTGGTGTCTTTTTCAACTGCGCCCCATACAAAATAATCCATGGGGTTAAGGTCTGGGGAGTTTGGAGGCCAAACATTTGGACTGGTGAAGTCGTAGAAATTTTCAGACAACCATTTTTGACTTTTCCCAGAGGTGTGGCAAGGGGCCGAATCCTGCTGCCATACATACGGCCTACCATTGGCTACCCTTGTTATCCAGGGCTTGACTACAGTTAGCAACTCCACGAACAAAGCCCGAATTCCAATGCCAGGGTTCTTCAACACCTGTTCCTGCAGATTTGCGAGGAATTCTGCTGTACGAACGCAATCAGATCGTCTGCTAGGGATCTTTCTTCTTGCTACATCCTCGTAGTCACCATTGCAAGTCTCTAGTTCATGCCTGATTGTTTTTACTGTATTCAGGGAGCATTGGGCAGCAGTCGTAATATCCTTATTTTGATGGCGGGCACGAATCATCATGATACAAGTTATTCTCTCCCATGATTCAGGTGGGTTCCAGCTATCCATCCTTTCTGACATCTTGTATATGAATGAAGAAGGGTCCAAACTTTTAAATGAAGAGAAGTCTGCGTTAATACATGTAACTTACGGAAAAATATAATTAATTATAAATATGTCAAATTTATCCCGAACACCCTGTATTATTAACCTATGCAGGCGTACAAAGTATGCATAATTTGGTTTGGTTGGATACTGGAAAGTAGTGATCCCTCTCCGATCTGGCAATCCCTATTACAGAGAAGGGAGCACAGTTTATGCAAAACATATATAGCTTTAAGAGGAAATAAATGAAACAATAACTTATAAAGTCCTGAATTGTTCAGTGTGCAGTAATATGGATATTGTCTTTTGCAATTTTCTAAGGTTGAACTAAATAAAAAAAAAATAAAAAAATCGACTCCAAATGATCCAAAAACCAAAACGATTTAGGTTTCAGATTGTCTGTACATGGATAATTTTCATAGCCCTATTGGCTTTGTATTTTTTTTTTTTTCTTCCTGTCGAACACTTGATCTTTAAACCTGCTACCCAAAAAATTTCAAACCATTTTAGAAACACAATATATATATATATATATATATATATATATACATATAGATATAGATATACCTTTTAGGCCACCAGGTAGCCGTAGTTGTCTGTTGCACTTTCTCCATGGAAAGCCTTAATGAACTGATAGCCTTGAACTCAATTATCACTAAAGGTTGAAGGATGGAGAAACCTTGTCCATTGATCTTCAAAAAGTTATGGCTAAATGATCTTCGCTATTACAATTCGGAATAAAAGACATTTGAGGAGTTATTTATTTCTCTTAAGGACATCGCTTCAGATTCCAGACAAGCTAGATTGGATACATTTGCAATTTTTACAATATTTAAAGTTGCTACGAGATAAAGTAACCCTGTATCACTAGAAAAATATACTTTTTTATTTGCTCAACAGTAAGCACATGTGATATGTTTATTTCAAGAAATACTAGTAGTTAAAGTTATTATAAGGAGGTAAAAAAAAAAAAAAAAACTTATTTTAGCCAGAGATTTGGATATTATTAGAAGTATAAGTGAACAGAGTCAACTTTCGGTTTTGCTAACATTCTTGATATCCTAGAACTTTGATTCATTTCTGTATGACAAGTTTTGTCAAAGAAGAAAGAGTAGCGAAATATATTTTATCAGAAAAATGGATTTACAGTCAATTGTAGAAGGTTATCTAGTAGAGGAAGATAAAAAGAAAAACTAGAAAGAATGAAGCACTGTTTTATCGCATTATTAGTTGTCTATCACATTATTTTTTTTAGTGATTCGAAGCCCACTTGCTGTTTGTAAGAGAAGAATGACAATGTTCATTCAACGAGGTTTAAGAAATGTGCGACCAAAAGGAGAGAGGAACTAACAACTTTAGGGAAAAACGTACAAGACGACAATAAAATAGGGAGTTAAGATAATTATAATTTAAGATGACGTTATGCAAAATATGGGCGCATTCCCAAAAGTAGTAGTGTTCGTTTTCAGACAGTGGTGCTGCTATCTCAGCAACATTTTCACCGCATCCCTTTTTCTTTCAATTGAATAACTTTTGCAAATAATTATTGCATGAACTATTTCATTTACTTCCAGAAGAAAGATCATTATTGATTTGATTCAATTCTAGTTGTTCCATCTCCACCTCCATATTTTATCCGAATTTGGTATTAATCAACAAGTTAGTAATAACTGCTTTTAAACTGCATAATGCAATAGTCCAGGAATACGTACTTTGTTACAAATGGTCATAACTTAGTATTCTTTACTTAGCTTTCTCTAAACAATCATGTTAGAAGTTAAACGCATGCAGCTATTTAGCAGTACCCTTTGCAAACGATAAAGCCATGCGTAAAGTTTTTGATAGTAAAGATTCTATTATCTGAATAACCCTGTTATCCGAATAACACTGACAATGCCCATTTATAGGTTGAAGGAAAAATCCATATCTTCATTTGAAAGTCGGTTTACGATAAATACTACATAGTGAGAACCTTTTCAGAAATAATTGGAGTGTGCATGTTCAGCAATTATCTCAACTGGAAGATGATTCTTTCAACTGAAATGACTGTTGAACATTAATTGTTTGGAATTATTTTTATTTATTTTTCCAAGTTCGTGGAATATTATCTGGATCTTTCGGGGATGACGTTTTGTTATTAATGCGATATAGTAAGTATTATCATGTCGCTGCTCCATTATACTGTTTCTCTGCATACAATTAAATACCTAATTATCTGGAGTTAAATATTCCAAACCGTCAGATTGGGACAATATCGTTCCAAGAATAAAGGCTAGTTAGTTCACCCTACTTAATTCTTCAAGTTGCGATATCTGGAATCACGTGATAGCCTTATGGACTGTCAGAATGCTGATTGGGGATGCACTGCATCTGAAAATTTTGGTACAATAGACTACATTCAAAATTACCAACTGAGGATAGAGAGAGAGGGAGAGAGAAGCTGCATGAATCTGGCAGAAACAAATCTTGTGACTCACAGACTTTTTGAGAAAGTTTTATGAGCTTCATTATAATGAACTATTATAACTCATGCCTTTTATTCCCTTATAGGGAGTAGGCATAGTCTTTTAACTCTATCTTTCTTTTTTGGAGTCTGAGTGGGTAGTTTAATCTCCACCGGTAGCCAATCAGAGATAGCTGGCTCATAACTATCGCTAATTATAAGTGGCAATTAATGAAGAGACACGCTGCCATCTCTTGGTACCTAACCTTACTGATGCCTTTTATTTTTTGAAAGAGGGAGCATCATGTCCAAACTGTAGTTTCTTCTGAAGTAATGGGGAAAATCATGAACATTTTAGCAAGGAACATTAAGCTATTGAAAAAAGACCTATTGGTTAATTAATATGTTACTGATTTCACTAGTCTCAATCAACTACAAATTTTTGCTTGTATTGCTCTTCTTTGACAAATTTCCTGGAAGAAAAAATGGTTTGATTCTTGATATCTTTAAGGCATTTCATCGAGTTTTGGTACAAATAACTATTAAGTAAACTACCATTTTACAGCTTACTTTTGTTTTGCAACTAATTTTCCAACTTTCTCTCTGAAAGTTGGAAAATCACTGAAATCACATTCTCCACTCTCTTGTTCACTTTTATTCCTTCTATTTTTCCCCTGAGCAAAAACATGATGGCCATCTACCTAATAGCGTGTTGGGTCTCCTCAGTCGAAATAACTGCTTGCTGACTCAACTAGACTGGTAGATGTCTCCAAAGGTATTCTGGATCAACTGTAAAGAATGACATACCAGGAGTCATCGACCAAGTGAAGCACTAGCGCAACCTGTGGACACTGACAGTGTTCCACGTGATTCCATAATTGTTCAGTGTGCATTAAATCAAGAGAGTTTGGTGGCTAGGGGAACAAACGGAATATTTAGATGTGCTCTTCGAACTATGCTTGAACAATATCAGCTTTCTGACAAGCAGTGTTGTCTTAACTGAAAGAGTCCAGATCCATTAGGCCATTTTGTTACAATGTAGGGCAATATAACTTCTGTAACATCTCTCAGGTAAGAATAAGCTGTCAAGGTGGATTCAGTAATGATGGGTGAACCCAGTGGCATCTATGAGAGTATGCTGAAAAGATGTGATAATCACCAAGAAGGAATTGAGGTAAAACCATGTAACTTACATATTATTCTACATATATTCCCCACGAAGTGTCATACACTTGTTACAACGCTCCTGCATCATTTGCAATCCTCTGAGAAAAATGTCTTTCCATCATTGCAAAAATTGATCTATTTTTATTTTAGGTGTTTATCCGAAATTTTGACTCTCTCTCGTATGAGAACTTCCATACCATACCATTCCAGGATACCACCTGTTTCAGGCTACCCTTCTAGTCCGTTTGCCAGAAACAAGTTGGGTGGTCATAATGTTTGACTAATGAGTTTATTTCAACTAGTTGTTGATTGCAACATTAGATATTCTGTAGTGTACAACCGCTTGAAGATACTTGCACTATGCAAAGCACCAAACTCCACATCAGCTTTAACCTTTATAATTATTATTATTTTATCTCCAAACTGATTTACAGCAGATATGCCGATAAATTCAATTTCAATGCTAGCAAACAATTGTTTATTCAAAAAATTTCCATTCATTTTTATTAATATCCAAATCTTTAGACAAGTGATGAAATTTATTTTTTAACGTTAACTATAATCTTGTCTTGTTTAGAATAAATATTTCGCATGAATCACTCTTCAACCATCAAGAAATCATGTTTTCTGTTTTGCTTAAAGTTTCATTTTTGCATTAACTCTGAAGCACTAACTTTGTGTTAATCACAGATTTGTCAATTGTTTTGACATTTAGACGAGAACCGTTGCATTCACCTTTGTATGACAGTTGGCTAGCTCAGTAGAAGTGGCGTTTGCACTCTACGGCACTTGACCACATGAAGAATCCAGAGCGGATTCAGAAAAACTTTGAGTTCAAATCTAGTCGCCAACTAGAGGAACGTTTTCTAAGCCTTTTCTCGACCAGTTCGCGAGTTAGTCGATCTTGGCAAGGGAAAAGCGTGTTTTTCTCCTGGAAACTTGGGTTTTTAGTCCCACAAACTCAAGAAAATTGGCTGTGGAACCCACACTATTTTCAGACATTAAAAATATTGTTAGGGTTAGAGACGAGATAGCTGCCTTCTTCACTGTTTACTGATTAATTAGTGATAGCCTTTGGCCAGCTATCTCTGATTGATTACCAGTGGAGATTGAACTGCCCACTCAGTCTTCAAGTTAGATGGGGCTAAAACGGCCTTTGCCTACTCCCTATATGGGAACAAAAAAGTGTTAGATTTTTTTTTTTTTGACATTTACGGATTTTAGAAAGCTCATAGGTGCTCCCTAAAATCCCTATGGCATAGACATGTAGTACTTTCTCTTGCAAAATTTGATTTTTAATTCCGCATTTCCAGAAAATTGATCGTAGAACTCGCATCGTTTCAGACAATAATATATGGTAGTGATGTCGAACCATTTTTATCTTATTCACTACAATAGTTTTTGCATATAGCCAAATATCAAATTAGTTCTTTTTTGTAAGAGAGAAAGATGTAATTTATATATGGGTGAATATCAAAGCCAGTAATTGTTGCAATGAAAGTTAAATTATATTCAGCATTTAATATTAAACAGAAGAAATCTGGAGTCTTGTGAAACAATGGATGCAACAAAATCTAATATTTTGGCTAAACAAGAAAAAGTTAAGCAGGAAACAAACAATCATGATTATTATATAACTATGTATACTATTGAGACAGACAAGTGTGACCATATATGAAAGAACAGGCAATGAAAATATCCAAACAACGTTCCATAATTATATTGGCAAAGTGTAAGGTGAAATTTTGGGGATGAAAATATTAGCAGCAGCATACCAGATTGGTGGAGCTGTATTCCAGGAGATTGATGAGGCCAGAGATTTGGGAGTATTGGTGGATAGGGAGTTGAAGTTTAGGGGGGATACATTGCAAAAGTGGCTAAATCAGCTCAACAAATCACTTGGCTACTTTGACAAGCAGTGAAAAGCAAGTTTTTGTTCCTCTGTATCGAGCCTTGATAAGACCCCATCTTAACTACTGTGCCCAGATCTGGGCACCAGGGTTTCTTCTTGATAGGGAAGAGGTGGAGAGGATCTAGAAGTGAGTGACCAAGATGATAGCAGGTCTATGGAATGAACCTTATGAAAACAGGTTGAAAATTAGGCAGAAAAGGGGTGATATGATTGAGACATTCAAATTACTGAAGGGTTTCTATAAGTTTAATTCAGAGGATATTATTCAGAATGGTGGTGGGACTAGGGCCCATGCATGGAAACTGGGCAAAAGTGTAGTTAGCAAGGATGTTAAAACTAGGTTTTTTACTTGGAGAGAGAGTGTGTGCGTGTGTGTGTGTGTGTGTATGTATGCATGTATATATATATATATATATATATATATATATATATTGATATATATATATATATATTGTGTGTGAGAGAGAGAGCATCAGTTAAGAAGACAATTTCTGGAATGCTAAGTCAACTTTAAGAAATTAAAATGTTATCAAATAACGGTGTATCAAAATAGCTAACAATTAAATAACGTATTTTTTTGCCTTATAAGATGAGTATTTTTGTACCTAAAATTTATCTGAAAATTAGGATGCGTCCCTATAAGCTGAATGAGTATTATACACTGAAATGTTTTTGTATGCCCAGTGATAGTGCGCCATCGCTTGTCGGTAATGAGGGATCACTTTGAATAGTTTCACGGTCGTTAACAGTCACACATTTAAACTAGTAATTAATACATTTACATTTTTTATAACCCATGGATTATAAAAATATGGATTCTACGAAGAATAGCTATACGATTGCGTTTAAGTGTAATGTGATTGAATATGCAAAAAAGAATGGCAACAGAGCGACATTTTGGGCTACACATACAGAAAAAATGGTACGCACATCAAGGAAACAAGAGCAGCAGTTAATAGACGCAAAGTCTTAAAAAACACAATCTCTGCAGAAAACGGTCAAAATGATTAGAAATCAAAATGAAATAAAAACTTGGATAATGGATTAAAGGTCAGGTTGCTGCGCATCTATAAAAATGATTATTCAACGAGCAAATTTATTGACAACAGAAAGAAATATAATTTTTACAGGGTCGCCATCATGGTGCTTTAGATTTATGAAGAGAAATGATTTATACATCTGTGCAAAAACGAAAATATCACAAAAAAATGCCAGACGAATTCGAAAATAAAATTACTGACTTTCACAGATTCATCATAAATGCTAGAAAACAATATAATTTGAACTTTCACAGATAGCTAATATGGATGAAGTGTCTAACTTTTGATGTGCCTTCAAACAAGACTGTTGGCTCCAAACGTAAAAAAAAAAAAAAAAAAAAAAAAAAAAAAAATTACTAAAACTTCTGGTTAGGGAAAAATTCATATATACTGTTGTTTCGTCGTGCTGGGCAGATGGAACAAATGTGCGATCTTTTTTAATTTTTAAAAGAAAAACAATGCCCAAAGAAAAACTTCCCAAAGGAGTTTACATTTGTATTCATCCAAAAGGAAGGATGGATGAGGAGATGAAGTTATGGATAAAGGTGTGGTCCAGATGTCCTGGCAGTTTACATCAGAAACTTGCTTTGTTACTATGGGATCAGTTTAGATGTCATAAAACAGAAGCTGTTAAGAATGAACACAAAAATAGCTGTAATCCCAGGACTCAGTTCAACGCTTCAACCTTTAGATATATCAATAAACAAACCATTCTGAGAGAAAAATGGATCAATTGGATGCAACCTCCAAATTTTTAGGAAACATCTACAGGTAGGAAAAAGAAGACCCAATTTTGCAGGTGTGCAAATGCATAAAAAGCTTATGGAATGAAGTGAAACCTGAAATCTTTTCAAAAGTGTGGCATTACTAATTCTCTTAACGGTACGCAGGACGACTTATTTCAAGACAGCGATGACTCGATTTTAATCGAGTCATCGAGAAGTATGACGTCATCATGGTTGGATGTCAATACGTGACTATATGGAACTTTTAAGAGAGGAGCACATGCGTACAACGGAAGTGCAGTTTTACTTTCTCTTAACTGGTTCGCTGTCACGTGAGGTCAGCTATCAGAAGTCGAAAGGAAAGAGCTGCACAATGTAGTCACGTTAAGGGTCCACTAAAGGGCATGGAATAACTCGGACGAGGAAGAAATTTAGCGGAAAATCAAAAACGAGCCAGCAGAAGGAAATATAGCTAAGAAGGAGCACTTACGTATGAACAAGATTCATCTAAAAGACAGTGCTGAACGAGAATTGGAAGTAGTTATACATGTGATAATTCCAAACAGCGTACATCAAGTGTCTGTTTATGGGTACATGATAATGTAAATAGATATTAATTTAAGGTTACTCATGGTATACCTTATTGTCAGTTAATGTGACATATGACCAGCAGCATATTATATTTTGAATTAGCTTTAAAGGAAGGAAATTAGAAAAAAAAATCAGCTAGTGCCTTTTTATTCCCGTATATAGGGAGTAGGCTAGGAGAGGGCGTTTTAGACCTATCTAACTTTTGGAGACTGAGTGGGCAGTTCAATCTCCACTGGTAGCCAACCAGAGATAGCTGGCCCAAGGCTATCACTAATTAAGCAGCACACAGTGAAGAGAGATGGCTCAACAAGTGCCACCATCTCATGGTCCCTAACATTCGTATTTTATGTTTGAAATAGTGGGTTCTACGGTCGATTTTCTTGAGTTTACGGGACGAAAAAAATACGAGTTGCCAGGAGAAACAACCCACTTGCCCATGCCAGAGATAGACTAACTCGGGACCCAGTCGAAAAAAGGTTTAGAAAAATTTCCTCTAGTCGCCAACTAGATTTGAAACCAAGAAGTCTTCCTTCATGCGTTAAGCGCTGTGGTGTGCAAATGCCTGTAAGTAAATATTTTATTCTGGCTATATTTAAAGCTTATCAATGACCTACTTCCCAGAAATCAATATTTAAAATGAATTTAGTTTAATCCTTTTTCCAAGTGCGAGCAAACAAAGTTTGTGCCTGAGATTATCTTCAGGACTGGGGTAAGGTGGTACAACCTGGTGTTGTACCACCTTACCCCAGTCCTGAAGAAAATCTCAGGTGCAAACTTTGTTTGCTCACACTTGGAAAAAGGATTAAACTAATTTTATTATACTCTAACCAAGTGAAAAATAAACTTTCAACATTTAAAATGAATAGAAATATAGGAGTTTCTTACTAAACCTTCAGCTAAATGATTGAGGCACTATGCAACAAAGATTGAGGGAATGTGCTTTTGGAAAGAGTGACAGATAGGTGATGTGATTGAAAGTTGGTAAAAGGAAACTGTATACAATTTGCTTCTTTTTTTAAAATTTTTTTTTTTTATATATATATGGCGAAGTAGTTAACAAGTGGAATGCATTTACAGAGAGATGGTGACTGCATCAGTACTAAATGCATCCAAACATTCATGATGTGTTATGCTGTGCAAAGCATGTCCCGAGATTGACTCGTGTGTCTAGATATCATGAATTTCAACTGCTTGACTCTTTATGACATTGATGCAATGAAAGGGCATTACATGAAATAAAAAGTATTCTGATCATGATAAATTTTGATGTAGTTCAGTGACAGAAGAAAAAATCATTCCTCAAAGTTAATATGTATATTGCAAAATGATACGTTAAGAGGAAGAAAGTACTTGACTTTAATATTGTTTTGCACAGAATTACATGAACACCACAAACATGACAGCAGAAAAAAAATTACTATAAGTGTATGATTTTAATGAAACTAAATCCACAACAGCACATCAAAAAATTGCAGCATGCATTTTCAATAAGTATGGGAAAACAGTTCATCCTGAATTTTTTTTTTTATAGAAAGTGTAAATAACATACACATAATGGCTATGAGGAAGCTATTCATTCAGTGAAGAAGCAAAAAATACAATTCACAAAAGAAGAAAAGACTGCACATAGCTAATAGAATGGATATAATTTTTTTGCTGATGAGAAAGAACAAATTCCACTGACAGAGTAATTGTATGGTGCAAAACAAATTAGGAGCTCAAACCAGTTAATTTGCAACTGACTGTTAAAACACAGAGCCAGTGTTTAATCGTGTGGGATATGATCAGCAGACAAAGTTAGTGAAAGCCAGTCCAACTTCATGAAAGGGACATGAACAAACATTATTTGAACAATACAAATGTAAATTTATGAAAAAGTGCCCCAAAACCATAAGATCTTAAGGAAATTTAGCATTTTATCAAGATACCAAACATCAGTTAGCCTAGTGGCTATGCACTTCGCAACCATATGCCTGGGGAAGGAGTGTCCTAGGTTTGATTCCCATCGACATAGCGAGGAGCTGAAAGATCTTCCTCAGCCATAGTCAAGTTAGCCGGTCTTGGGTGTGGACAGCAGGGTTTTTTCCACCAGTTTATCTGGGGTTTTTCATCCCGCAAGCAGGCAAACCGGTCCAATGAACACACACGGATTACAGTCAGGAATACTGACACAGCCATAGGTCTGATTTGGCAGCTATGCCGGTTCCAGATTTTTTTTTTTTTTTTGGGGGGGGGGGGGGGGGAGAGGAACCGAGATGGTGCCATACCTCCCTGTAAAAGGGACTCATGGCCGTGTATCATCATACGATTATTATTACCAAACATCAAACTTGTATTGTTTGCTAATAGTCACTATATATGTCTACTGATTGAAACTCCAGCTCTGTAACCAGACCATTTGTAGGATGAGTTGCACTGTTGCATAATCAATCATCTCCAAACTGAAGATGAAAAATGAGACTTCTGGCGGAATGGCTAAGGTATGATTGTATAATCCTAGAATATAAAAAGGTTGTCTCAAACATGTTGACACAACTCCAGCATATGTTAACTCAAAAAATTTTCTGTATTCATATTTTAAAAACATGAATGCTTGTTTTATAGTCATCTGGCAGAACAGTGTATTTGAAACTTTAAATTTTGCAAGCAATTGAGAGCTGATGAAAATACGACCTTCAGAATCTTATCTGTCTTGCACTGCTTTAACCACCCAAATGGCCTTGATATGTTTACATCAATAATGTAAATGGCCAGTTTGTCAATAACTACATGGATGTGAAGTGTCCATGAAATTAATATAACATTTAGAAAGTATCAAAATATACGAAGCATCAAAATATACATGTATACGAAGCATATATTTTGATATATTTTATCTGTGTGGGTGGTTAAAAATGACAGGAGTGGTGACCTTTTATTAGTATTTTTGATTAAAAGGAGCAATTACAGCTGGTTCTCCTTATAGAATAAGTATAAGTTAAGAGTTTCTTCCTGGCTTTAAACATATGTAAGAAATTAATGGTTTTCCAATACTTAATATAAAAAAAATAGCAATTAAATTATATATCCGATTCATAATCTGTACAAACAAACTTGTGTTCTGCAGTAAAAGATTTTTGTAATGTTTTTAAAGTAACAGTTTCTGCATTGAATCAAGCCTGAAATCAGACTGAAAAAGAAGCAATGGACAAAAATTTAGCCTATGTATAGTTCAATAACTTGTTGATACATACTTCAATGTTTGATGGAATTCAATATTTTGTGTATGGGTATTTCTTTTTCTTCTCTCTCTCTCTCTTTCATTTTAAATGAGTTAAACAGTTTGAGAGGAAAAAAACAGCTAAAGAACGTTCATCTGGTGTCCAAACACAAAAGCTACTGAAAGTTCAGAAAGCCAGATAAATGGTTGATTAATGGTAGGGGTATTAACTAAAACCAACTGTGAAGTCAGATGATTTTAGAGCTGCAGAAAAACTTTTAACAGTTTGATACAAAATACAAATTTTCATAAACAAATTGGAGAAACTATCACATTTATGGGCATATTTTAGTGTGAACTCTTGAAGATATGTTTTTTTTCCTTTTTTTTTTTTTAAGTTTCATTTTTTAGAGCACAGTGAATGTAGCTTTAGTTATCCTAAGCTTAAACAGTTCTATAAATTAAAGATACCAAGAAATTATATACTTGGTTTAATTCTTTATCCAAGTTTGCACTTGGACTATTTCCACTGATGAGACCTCAATAAAGGTCGAAACTGGTCTGGGTAGTGACCCTTCCCATAATGCTTAGCATTATACACACCTTTAAGGATATGTGCTTTGCATTATGGGATACTAAGCAAGTGATGTGAAGTCATACACCTTTACCACGAGTTGTCCCAGTTCTGACAGTAGTTCAGGCACAAACTTGTTTGCTTACACTTGGATAAAGGATTAAACCAATTATATAATTACTTGGTATCTTTAATTTATAGTATAACCAAGTGGAAACACTTTAAACAGTTCTTTATATCTGACAAATATTTATATAAGAGATTTGAAGAAAAAGTAGTGACAACCAAGTTTTTCCTTTCTTACATGCAGGTAGAATTTCCTAACAGGAAATTCTACATACTCAGTAACAAGGAACCCATCTATAATATTATATAATGTGATTTTGTGCTTATGCAGAATCAGAAAATATTTTCTCTGTGATATTGATCCAAATGTGTTGTTATGAATTATTACCACAGCTATTTTTGTTTATTGGTAAAAAGTAAGGGAAGGGGTTCATGCCATCCAGTTAAACACCGAGATAGGGAAACTAGAAAATTGCACTTTCCACTGATTGACTATAAGTAGTCAGCACACTATGAACACTAATGGAATGTTTGATGCACTTTGAATAATTTTCACTCATCAAACGAGTTCCACATGAAATGTCACTATTCACTCCATGTTAATCTGACATTCATTCAGCAGTGTTATGCTCCCAGAACCCTCATCTACAATTGTTCTACTTTGTGAACATTTTACATCATGGAATATCCATTCTCTAGTCCACTCACCAATGTCACTATCACTGCAATATGACTGATACAAATAAACCATACACGTCTATATAGCATAAGCACAATCAGAAACAGGGAGCATGTACTGATGATTTATAAGAGTATTGCCAGCACTTTTTTTCTTCAGCATTCACATACAGAGAAGTAAAATGCATGAACTACCAAAAGGAAGGAGAGAAAGATTTTCTAGAAACTTGGTTTTGATCAATGAAATATCCTGTGTATTTAAAATAACAAGTTAATAATCAAACAAGTGCAATGGTATATCTTTTATTAATGCATGACAAAAAAAAGTCATTCTTTCAAATTTATATTTATTTAAAATATTACTGCTGGAGAAAGAGGATTTCTTGTTTATGTTTTGTTCCTTACTAAAGTTAAGCAAACATGTGCATGGGCTTTCATGCATGTCTTTTTCAAGAATGTCAATTAAAATCTATTTAATTTGAGCATTGGCTAAGGAAGGAACGCTAACCACTCCTTTATTTTTCACTACGAGTGGGTTTCCCTTATACGTAGCAATTAAATCATTATTTGTTTTCAAATCAGGCGCAATTTGCTCGAATATCTTCATCTTGATTTCAGTATCAGGCTCACTTTGATATCCCTCAACAGTTACCCTTTCCCCAGGAACAGCATTAGAGGGTGGAATCAACATTTCTGTCTCTTCTGGGGAGGATGCACACATTAACATTGCCTGTGACAGCACACCACGCAATTTAGATGGCTTCACATTGCAGAGTAATACAACTGAACGATTCTGCATCTGTTCTATAGGAACAAAATTAACAAGTCCTGAGACAACGGTCCTTGAATTTTCTTCACCTATATCTACTTGTTCAACATAAAGTGATTCTGCATTACTGTGTTTTTGTACTGATAATATTTTCCCAATTCGAAAATCCAAACGGCTAACATCAACAGGTTTTGAAATATCTTCTTTAATGTGATTCTTAGATTTTTCTATTTTCTTTTCTTCTTTTATTATTTTTTTGTTCTGTGCAAAAGTTACCACACTACTTGTAAATGAACTACAAGAAGTAGTAGCAAGAGAAGTTTCTTTTCTGTCACTTTGGAACTTAGCTTCATGAGTAGCATTGTTCAAGTTAAGATCCTGCATAGAGATCTTGTTAGTTGTTTTTAATTCCAAGTTCTTAGCTGAAATAACACTCTTCATCCCCTGGACACCAGCTCTGATGAAACTAATCATTTTATGAGCTAGTTCAGCCTTAAGAGAAATATGACCAAATACTTGACTTACAGACATTTTTTATTTCTAAGCAAAAAACTAAATGCTTTTCAGCTTTGAAATGGAATAACCTGAAATAAAATACATAATTATAAGTGAAATATATGCAAGTGAAAAAAAAAAACAACAACAGATACTTATGTACCAACAAACAAAGAAATATAACAGTTCATTAAAATAATATATGTATATTTTGTGTGTATTGTTATATTTAGTAGTATATGGGTTAATCCAAGGAGTCAAGGACTCATCAAGAATTTTTTTCTCTCTTCTTGCATGTTTTCACTTCCTTTCTCACACCTATCCTGTCAAGTGTCATCTCCATCCAACAGATTGGTTATTATGGATCTTGATATAGTTTAGATTAGTTTAGGCCCAGCCAGTCCTTTATTACTCTTTACCACCCTATCTGTTCTTTCCAAATATGGTGTGTATTCATCACATTCTATTCTTGTAAGGATATCTTCATCTCTTAGCTAGGTGTTACTAATGCTAAGAATTTTTTGGTTCCCTTTCATTTAGCACAACTAAAAATTTATTGTTTTTATTCCCAATGCTTTTTGTAATAAGCAACATGCATACACTAGTAACCAAAATTGTGGAAACCTTTTGGAAAAAGTGTATTTTTGAGGTTTGATGGTTCATAACACAACTTTTTTTTTTGGTGTAATGCAACAAAGTTTGTTCAATTATCTGTATTCTATGAAAAGTTATAGCTAAATAACCAGAAAAAAGAAGCACAACTTGCTTAGGTTGATATGAAGTAGCTTTCCTTCATTTGAATGTAGCCAATGAACATGAGTGTTTAGAGAGTCAATCAGGTGTCATCTTGTTTTGGCAATGAGCCAATAAGGCCACAGTAGGATTCAGCTATTGATGTCATGTATTGGAGCTGAGAGGAGGACATTTGTCAGTGTGTTATGTGATTGCTATCAAGTTAGTTGGTTTTTTTTCGTGTTCTTTCATTTAGAGAGCTTGTAAAACGTAATAAAATTAAAGAAATGCCGCAGAGTTGACTGGTCACCCAGAAAGCAATGTAAAATAGTACTATTAAGTTAACAAGGCTACAGTTATGAAGAAATTAGAAGAAAAATTGGTGGAAACTTAACTAAAGGTGGCATTTCTAAATTTTTGAAGAGGTATAAGGAGACTCAGTCACTACAAAACTAGACTGGTAAAGGCAGGAAAAGGTGCACAACAGCAAGTGATGATAGAAGAATTGAGAGACTGTGCCTACATGACAGAAGAAAATCATCTGGGTGATACAAGATGAAATGGCGCAATACAATGAAGTTGAGTGCAAGAACTGTTCGGCGCAGACTGCAGGAATTTGGTCTAAATGCTAGAATTCCACGAAAAAAGCCATTTTTATCTCTCAAACAAAGGTTGAAAAAGATTAGACTGGGCTAAAACCCATGTTAACTGGACAGTGTTATTTGGAGTGATGAGACCAAAATCTCCATGTTTGGTAGTGATGGCATGAAATACGTAAGGAGAAGATTTGCATCCTGATTGCATTACATCTACCATGAAACACCCACTTAGTGTTATGATCTGGGGTTGTATGACATCAAAAGGAGTGGGCAGAATTTGTGTGATTAATGGGAATATAAATGCCCCAAAATACATAAAAAAAATATTTGAGCCCAAACTGAAGCCTTCTGCACGTGATCTTTTCCAAGATAATGAAGCATTCATATTTCAACAGGATTCAGCTCCATGTCAAGTTGCTGCTGTGTGCAAAAAGTGGTTTCAAGAGAATCATATTCCACTGCTGGAATGGCCTGGAACCCAGATCTTAATCCAATCGAAAATCTATGGAGCCGACTAAAGAAACTTGTTAGTCAGAAGCCCCACTAATAAAACCCAATTAATAGAAGCAATAATTCAATCTTGGTTTCACACTATAACAGCTGCAGAACTAAAAAACTTGGTTCACTCCATGGGAAGGTGTTGTAAGGCCATAATTAACGCTAAAGGTTATCCAACTAAGTATTAACTCGCATTCTGAGAATTTTTGTATATTTCATTTTTTCTGTGTTTCACTTTTCTTCTTTATAACTGCTGTTCTAATATAAAATTCTTCATAAAAGTTATTGCATTACATTCTTGATTAAATTATCCTTCCATTGATATATAATTTTATGGTATTACACCAAAAAAAAGTGGTGCCATCAAACCTCAAAAATACACTTTTTCCAAAAGGCTTCCACAATTTTGGCCACTAGTGTAATAACCTTATCCTATCCCAATGGCTTTAACAGCCCTTTAAGGCCACAACCTTCCAAGCATGCTTGGATTTTGTAACCGAAGTACGAGGATAGGATGGTCACCCCTATGCCTGTGAGTATTCCTGACTGTATCCCTGTGTGTTCATGAGGCTGGTTTACCTGTTTGCAGGATGAAAACCCCCAGATAAACTGGGGGAAAAAAGTGTAATAACCAATCCCCAGAATAATGTTTATTCAAGTACCTCTTAAAAACTGGTTCAAATAAGCAGCTTGAGTTGATTCATTGACTGAATTCTCAATGTCTAATAAAAACTGGCCCATTATTGTGGTCATTCCTTCCAGACAATCATTCTCTCTCTCTCTCTCTCTCTCCCCCCTTTCCCCCCTTTTCTCTTGTCATAATCTCTGTTTCTCACCTTAATGCATGCACATGTCCACACTATGAAGCCACTCATCATATCCCGTTTCCCTGTCTATCTACAGTCACTCTGCAGCACTCCATCTCAGCTCCTTGGCAAGAGGCTCATATTGACTATTATTTTTTGTCTTTTTCTACAATTCTTTCATATTTTTCTCATACCCAGGTACTTTCTTTCACGTCACTGTTCCAACCAACAACACAACCATATATTTTACCTGTTCTACTTGCTTGCATATAGCCTCAGTTATGTCAAAATCTTCATTCCAAGACAACATGCTTTCATTGTTTATTTGTCTAGCAAAAAGAAAACGATTCTCATGTCATAAAACCATTGATTTCAGCTTTAAGAAGTTTACCAATGAACCATCCAATTACGCCATGTAGGCCAGCATTTTTAATATATATACAGCACTTTTTTTTTTTTGTAAAACAACAGGTGTCAGTACACATTTCTTTGTTAGAAGGAAAAGTTGAAAATTAAAACCATACTGCATCTGTATGTCACGTGTCACAGTTAATAAAGGTGCTGGTATACTGTACTGTTGCATACTGCCATAAAAAAAGCACTACACACACACACACACACACACACACACAAGAATAATAATTAAATACAATAATTAATAACGGAGTAACATGAGTTTTTTTTTATTTACATAACATTTTTACTCAAGTATCAAAAGGCATCTTCAGTATGAAATTCAAATTAAAGAAGCACAAGTGATAAAATGAAGATGAGAACTTGTGAGCTACATATGAATGACAGGCATGATTTGAAGTAGTTATAGATCCTAATGATCATTTTAAACCAATTATAAAAATGAGTAACTATGGCAGGATGTATTAAGAAAAATAATTTCCCATGGGGGGAAGGGGATAACTTTAGTCTACTGTTTCTATTTAGACTAGGATGATGAGGTAAGGTCTCACGGCTTTCTTTGTACAAACATTCTATGAGAAAATGACTTGTGCAGGACCGTAATCATCTCCTAAAGGATCTGATGTTTAGTGAAGATGGCATGTTCTACAAGCTGAGATTATTCAAGCTCATGTTTTAAGCAACACTTTTCATAGTAATAAATATCTTGATGCTAAGGGATTTTGGCTAGAGCTTTTAACAGTGAAAATGGTATTTAATAAATCAGTCATCTTATTTACATCTCCAAAATGCCTTTCAAAAAACATTAAAACTGTGAATCATGTTGGAGGCTTAATGGATTTTTTACAACACTCAAAAAGAATTAAAATAGAATTTAATACTTCCTATATTTCGTCCTAGTCACTAGGACATCTACGGGGATTACAAAAACAATTAATGTAACATGCACACACAAATCTTACAATACTAAGCCCAACCACGTGGGTGACACTAAAGTCCTATCTAGGTGGAGCGGCCTCTAAGGGCAGTTGTAGGTGGCCTGGAATGTAGGGTGGGACCTCTGGTGATGAGTGTTTCCCAAATCTTCGGAAGCTTAATGCAACCGTATTTATTAAGATTTGGTTGGTTTGAGCTTCTGCTGCTTCTAAGAAAAGTCTCTCTTTCTTGAATTTGCTGTGGTGGAGCATGGTGGTTTTCTTCCATGATACTCTGTGGGTGGTGTCCAAAACATGGTCAGCCAAGCCTGAATGGCTATAGTTGTGCTTACAGATGTAAGACTTGTGTTCCTCCAGGCGAATGGATGCTGATCTGCCTGTCTGTCCAAAGTATGCCAGCTTACAGGAACAGGGTACTTTGTAAACTCCAGGCAGAGAGAGAGAGAGAGAGAGAGAGAGGAGGGAGCTGATCTTTCGTAGAACGGATAAGGGTAGCAAGTTTGCAGTAGGGCTTATATGCTGTGTGTGTAGGTTGTACTTTTTTAGTATCTTGGCTATTTTTTCGGATGTGCCATGGATGTAGGGTATAGTGGTGGCATTTTTAAAATCTTGTTGACGAGAAGGACGGGGAATGGGGTAGGAACTGATTATTTTTTTGATACTGTGTTCGCTGTAGCCATTGGAGAGGAAAGTGCTGTGTATGTGGTGTTAAGCTCAGTAGTAAGGGCGGTTCCACTGGAACAAAGATTGTGGGCTCTCTTGGTAAGAGTTTTAATGATGCCATATTGTTGCGAGGGGTGGTGGTGGGAGAGTTTGTGAATGTATCTGCCTGTGTGTGTGTGGGTTTTCTGTATACAGTGAAGGCAAGTGTATCATTAGGCAGGCGTGTGACTAAGGTGTCTATGAAGGGTAAACATTTGTTCTTTTCCATAGTAAACTGGATTCTTGGATGTAGGCTATTGAGATGATTGAGGAAGGAGTCTAACGTGTCTGCGCCATGAGGTCAAATAGAGAACACATTATCTACATATTTTAGCCAGATAGAAGGTTTGGGTGGGGCTGAGTCTATGGCTCGTTTTTCAAAATCTTCCATATAGAAATTGGCAAGGGGGGGAGGGGTTGAGAGGGGGGGAACCCATGGCTGTTCCCTCTATCTGCTTGTAGATTTTGTTCTTCCAAGAGAAATACCCAGAGTTAATGGCAAAGGAAAAGAGATCTAAGATGTCAGAGGGAAAAACGTTTTCTAAGAGATAAGGTGTCAGTTAAGGAAATATTCGTAAACAAAGAGGAGATATCAAAGCTTACCAATATGTCTGCATTATTCAAGGTTAAATTTTTTGTGAGGGCTTTGAAGTGGGTCGAGTTATTTATATAGGAAGTGGACCTTCCGGTGAGGGGGGGGTCAGAGAGTTGGCCAGCTGTTTAGACAGTCTGTAGCAAGGTGCATTGGTGGCATCTACTATAGTAGATGCCACCAATTACCCTTATCCGTTCTACGAAAGATCAGCTCCCTCCTCTCTCTCTCTTTCTCTGCCTGGAGTTTACAAAGTACCCTGTTCCTGTAAGCTGGCGTACTTTGGACAGACAGGCAGATCAGCATCCATCCGCCTGGAGGAACACAAGTCTTACATCTGTAAACACAACTATGGCCATTCAGGCTTGGCTGACCATGTTTTGGACACCACCCACAGAGTATCATGGAAGAAAACCACCCTGCTCCACCACAGCAAATTCAAGAAAGAGAGACTTTTCTTAGAAGCGGCAGCAGCTCTCAGAAACCAACCAAATCTTAATAAATATGGTTGCATTAAGCTTCCGAAGATTTGGGAAACACTCATCACCAGAGGTCCCACCTTGCATTCCAGGCCACCTACTACCGCCCTTAGAGGGCGCTCCACCTAGATAGGACTTTAGTGTCACCCACGTGGTTGGGCTTAGTATTGTAAGATTTGTGTGTGCATGTTACATTAATTGTTTTTGTAATCCCTGTAGATGTCCTAGTGACTAGGACGAAATATAGGAAGTATTATATTCTATTTTAATTCTTTTAAGCTGGACAACAACCTCAAACCTTCATATATGCCGTGATGAGGTGGAGCGCCGCATAGTCGAGTCTAAGGAAGCCTCCAACATGATGTCCTCACAGCACTTAAGCCTCTACACACTAAAACTGTGAAATTTATGTGAACAGGCTATTTAATTAAACAAATAAGTCACATCTATGGAAGACTATCAAATATTTCAAACTGACCACATCATAACAGGAAGTACTAGTTCATTATGCTAGAAGTCATGAAACCATTTCCATTTAAAATTTCTAAAATAACACTTTGTACAGTACAGCTAGGTCTTATAATTTTCAGTTATAACCTATGCCCATTTATACGATACCACAAATCAAGTTATGCATACATTTTGTGGACTCAGCTTATTTACACATCACCACATCTCTCTCTCTCTCTCTTTGTGTGTTTCAGTGTTTTGCTAAGAATTATAAATGTTTACAACTATTATTTTATTGTTGCCAATAATGGCAGATAAAAATCAAAGGATACTACTGCTTAAGGAAAATCTGTAAACTTATGATGTTAGACAATAAGATTAAAATTATTAAATTTAGTGATGAAGCATATTTTGGACCAATATACATCTCCTATTCAACATTTCTAACTTTTTCTGTTTGCAAAAATTATTCTGAATTTTTGATTTGCATAACTGATGTAATTAAATTCTTTGCTTGCGTCAGTTACACACTTATATATGACTGTTTAAAAACGTTATTAAACCATTACATGTGTCCACAAGTGAAAATAAAGAACAATGATTAGCTTTACAATGTAATTTGCTATACGACAGTAGTCTGGAACCTAATATGTCATATGCCTGACCTACTATTTTTGTTTATGTGAATCCTACAAACGTAAGATTGTAAACCTGTAGTACATTTGGTATTGTGGATGGGAGGTGGACAAATGGTTGCATAATCTGAACCCAGCTCTAGAAACCAAGCATACAGCTTTTTCAAGCCTCCAATAACCAGTGGTGTTCTCACTCAGGGTGATGAATACCGTCTGTCACCAAGCCATTCAACAAATATCCATGCCTCAGTGAGATCTGAACCTGCAACACGTTGGTTTAAAGATGCACTATCCACTCGGCCTGTCAATCAGGATGTCAGCTTATCAGCATCCTGAACTGCCATTCTATGATTCTTTCTATTTAAAAAACAGAGTTTTGCATATATTTTATATGGAATCCCAGCCACAAAAGGGTGTCAATTTTTATTTTCAATTTTCTACATTCATAGTCATCAGTGCTACATACTATGACACTCCAATACATAGTCCCCGAAGAGGCTTAAGCCACAACAATATTCTGTGATATCAATTTTTAAAATGAATATCAGAGAATGACTTCATACTTCACCAGGAGTGAAGTATGAAGTCATTCTCTGGTATTCATTTTAAAAATTTATGGAATTTACAACCGTGTTAAAAAAACTTTTATTATCCCGATGTTTCGATCTTCACATCAAAATCATCATCTTGAGCATACATCGATATACAAGACGAGCTGAGTTACATTATTAACTGTAAGCTAAAGAAACAATGATTTGATCACATGTTATTCTACTGGCATGACTTCTAGTGAAAAAAAAATAAATAAATAAATAAAATAAAAAATTACATCAAGCTAAATTCTATTTACGATGACAGGAATAAAACATTCTTTCAGATGGTTTTCTTTCAGAAACAATGATGTCTTATTTTTTTAGTATTACAATTCTTATTTTTGCTTTTAAGATACTGGATTTTCTACAGTCCTGTTTATAGTTGTTCTAAGTGAGGAACATTCTGTGGATCGAATATATACCTTCCATTCTAAATTAATATCATTCTCTAGTAAGTTCCCCACCCTGCCATTGTGAACTGCACGGCATGCAAAGATGGTTACATCTCGAAATCAGCCTCAGTTGTATTATCTATATAACTTTGTCAACACCATATATTCTAAAGGATACAGTTACAGATGTAAATTGTGGTATGATGTATTGGCATTCTTGAAGTATTGTCTTGGTTTTCAGCACAGTAGGCAACTTTTTCACAATGGTGAATAGTGAATGGTTGCCTAGCACCCTACTGGAGGCAACAAATCCTAGAGGCTAAGGCTTAATTTGGGTTGTAGAGCCATAGGAAAAAGTTTTTCCCCTCAATCCTATGTAGTCTGATAGTGGGGTTCCACTGCTGTTATCCAACCTTTGTTCTTTAACGTATTCTCTCTAACCTTCACTACCATCATGTCTTTTGATATTGTTATTATTACATCCTCCATGGAGTCAGCAGAATCATAGTGGGAGGTTCATTCAACTGACAACATATTTATCATACTGAATCTTAACATCCCCTGCATTAACAATATATTCCGGGAATGCATTCCATTCACTCGATTCTCCTTGTAAAAAAATCTACTCCTTACAACCCTCTTCGCCACACTCTTACATAACTTCCAAGGATGACCTTTAGTTCTTCCCCTTTCATCTTCTGCTCTTTTTATAATCCCCTCTGGATTAAGCCCTCTCACTAACTTAAATGTTTCTATCATATCACCTCTTTTTCTCCTATCCACCAAACTCTGCAATCTACATTTCTTCAACCTCTCTCTCTCTTTCTCTCTCTCCATAGCCAGCATTTCAAATCTTGATATTATCTTAGTCACATATTTCTGGATCCTCTCCAATGTTTCCAGATCACATTGAAAACCAGGTCACCAAATCTGGGCATAACAGTTAAAGTGTGATCTGCTAGTGCTTTATACAGTGGCACAACCACCTCCTTATCCCTACATGTTAGAGTTAGTTATCCCTACATCTTACCCATAGCACATCATAGTGCTATGGGTAAGAAGATAGCATAGATAAGAAGTCTTTACAACACTTGCAATATGCTGTCAACTATCACTTTCAAATCTTGAATCTCACTTCCTGCCATACAGCAACCATCAATATAGTACACAGCCTTATATTTCTGTACTCTGCAATGCAACACATTGCACTTATTAATATTAAAACTATAACTCCACTCCTTTGTCCAAGTCAAAAGTCTAGACAATTCTTCATGAAGGGAATTAATATCAGCAGTACTATTTATAATTCTCCCCAAACTTTGCATCTCCACAAAGTCCACATCATATATCATTTGTAAATAAGGTAAACAGCATGAGGCTCAAGAACAGAACTTTGGAGCATGCCACTAGTTAGTCTCTCTTTTTTTTTTTTTTTTGAGACATTTATACAAAACTTGCTAATATCATTCAATCTCCAATCCATCTAACCAATATACTATCTATTTCTATTCTCTGCAACTTGTACACCAATCATGTTATAGTTTTTTTTTTCCAAGTCCAAAAATATCACTATATGATTCTCCCCTATCTAACATACACATCACTTTATCATAAAATGCTAGTAAATTGCTAAAATTGCTCAAAATCCATGTTGACCATCCTAAAGAATATTATGTTCATCAAACCAGTCTTATATTCTAATCCTAACCAATCTCTTCAGCATCTTGACTACAACTGAAGTTATACAGACTGGTATATAATTGGAAACTTCTGTCCAAGAACCATACTTGTGTAGTGCTACTATTTTGCCTTTTTTTTTACATCTTAGGAACTTTATCCATTGCAGGACTTTCAGTAAATAGCTAGGTCAGGGGCATTGCCAGCCTGGTTGGACGAGTGGTTAGCATATCTGCTCTCCAGCCAAAAGGCTGCGGGGTTCAAATCCCGCTCTGGGCATGGATGTTTGTGATTGTGAAAATACTAGTGGTGGCAGTGGACGGTAGATGCCGTTGGTGTAGATGATGATGGTAGTTGCAGTTTGTTGTAGTTGATGGATTGAGTAGTCGAGACAGAGAATTGTAGAGTAGGTGCCCTTCCTCGATAGGCCTTTGGACTCCCTGGAGGTGTCATGTAATAATAATAATGACAACTGTTGTACACAGTCCTCAAAAATACATGGTGATATCGGGTTATATGTTAATGACCGATTAACAGCTGATATACCTCTGATTCTTTCACTTCCAATTCTCCTGATACTTGACTATCTTCTACATCTTGCACAACATCATTTAAACCAGTATGATATATGCTGATAAAGTGCTCATTGAAGGATATGCACTTCAAAGTATTTATACTTTGACAGACTGCTCTGCAGTTCTTGTCATCACGTTTTCCCAAAGTTGTATGAGCTTGAGCTGGTGGAGCACTGATTCTGATCTTGATTAAATTATGTATTCAAATCCAGGTGGGAAGCAAGTCACATCCACTAATTTTGGGAGGACACATGCTTAGATTCTTATAATGTGCTCCGATGACTGAATGGTGCAGCATTCAAGTCCATCTCCTTTGGTCATCTGAGTCAGTAGTAAACAGTGTCCTTCCATCATGCATCCATCCAGAGATATGCTGATAATCATCCTTAATACAAAGGTCCTAAGAGTTAGCAAGATATAATTCTCAGTTTTGAGGAAAAATTTCTTTAATCTGTACAGAAGTAAGCTAAGCACTAAACATCACAATGAGGGAATCTCAAGATTTACATAATTTACAAGGGCATGGAAAGATGCTAATGGCACATCATGAGGAAAATGAAGCTAAGAAAAGACTGCTAAGCCAACAGCTACATCCAATTGGGACAGTACTGAGTGACGTCACCTACAAGAAGTCTAGGAAGAGGGAAGTATTTAAGAATGAATAGCTACTGTTGATGTTAAAGTGGAGCAGCTTGTCAGAAAACAAAAAGACCTTTTTCTGCGATGACTGCAGCAATCCTATGGGGAATACTTTCCACAAGCATATGTTAGCAATCAATGGGAATTTTAGGCCATTCTTACTGTAGGCATATAATGAGGTCCTGGACTGTTGGGCAGACATCCCTTGACCCTCACCTGACACTCCAATTCATCCCACAGGTGTTCAAATACAGTTGAGATCAGAGCTCTGTGAAGGCAAGCGAAGTGTGGTGACATTCATGTTCATAAACCACACAGTTACAGCAACAACCTTATGACACAGTGCATTGTCTTGCTGAAACAATGGTCAGTTCCATAGAAACATCACAAAGTAGAAAGCATTGCATCTGTGTTTTCATCTCGGTATAGTATCACTGATTGTTGACCTGGGATGGTCCAATTCATCAACAATTTACCAAACAGATAGGGCTTGCACATGGCATCCTATCACAATGCTTCTTTCAAACTCCATCAGTTCCCTTCTTACAGCCATTTTACCCACAGGTTCACTAACTTGGGAGCATCATATTCCTGCAATTTATATGGGCTACAAACACATGGCACAATGCTCCTTACCCATTATGGTATCCATGGACCTCTTTCCAAGCAGTGTATATATCCACTAACTTTTTTTTTTTTGGGGGGGGGGGCTTATTCAGGTCTACTTGTTTTGCAGAACATTTGGTCTGTGAAAATAGAATAAATTGAAAAGTCAAAATTGAGCTCTAATGACCAAGCATGGTATATTTCCGAGCAACTTTAGATCTCTGATAAACTGGCTGGTTTCACACTGGGCAATGAAAATTATTTACCCCATGAAACATGACAGTTTGCTTATCAAAAATTCTCTTTCGAAATGGTCACTTATCTGTTAGAACTTTGATATGATCAGCTCTTATTTTTCTGTCCTCTAAAATTCCATCTCCAATTTATGTGACTGTGTCAACCTCAGATTAATCTGCATGGTCATATGGACTTGCCATTGATACCACATGTGCTCTCCACCTCCACTCATCACCAAATTCATGCTATGTACCCTCAAATGGTATACAAGATATATGAAAATTTTCATTATTACCAACTTCCTATCAACACGTTTCCTCCAAATAAGTCTTATCCATGGGGACTCCAATATTGTCAGATCTTATACTCTTCCAGCACTTACTTTCTCTTAAGGCACTTCAAACTGCATCATATCATCTACATTTTCATCTTCCTCCAGGTTCTTTATCCTGCCATCTTGGCATCAAATACCTGCTTTGTTAACATCCCCCCCCAACCGGCCATGACGTTTCTAGATGTCCAGTTAAATCTGGATACGATTTGTAACACCCATTGAATAACATGGATAAGAAGTGCAATTTGGTCTCACTATTTCATCCACCTTGACCGGTAGGGAGGTTAATCTTTCTTTTCCCATACTATTGAGGTGACTATACCATCTGAGATGAGTTCTGCACACAATCCAAAATTCTATCAATGTCAAGTTCTTTTCTAATATCTTCATTTCTAATATGATTCTGCAATTGATGCCACTGATCACTCAATTAATTTTTCTCTAAACTCATATCAATGATTTCCAGTCTTTGATCAACTGTTCTGCTTCTACCTCAGCTCTCAGATCCATAAATCAAACTGGCTTGAATTATGTCTTGTATACTGCTAGGTTAGTGCTTTAATTAATTTCTCTTTTATGCCATATAAATTTATTCTGTCGACTTTCTACAGTACTAGCTTTGCTAATTCTATTCTCTATTTCCATATATAATTTGCTATCTTCATTAAAGATGGTGCTTACATAGGTGAAATATTTTGCTTGTTCTACAGGTTCTCACTACGACTGCAGTTCAGAGTTTTGTTTTTTTTATTATTGATTTTTATGCCATATTTCTTACTGCAGTTATTCAATTTAGTTAAAGAATCAGGCAAACTTGTTATACTCTTAAATAAATCTAGTACATCATCTGCATAAAGTAACAATCTGAGATTAACATCTCCAATTTTTATATCAGATTTAATGCAATCTAAATAGGTGATGAAATAACTGGAGATAGTATACATCCTAGTTGCCCAACAGCTGACTTACAACTTAAATACAGACTGTCAATGTAAAGTCCCAGTAAACTAATATAATTGTAATTTTTTGAAACACTTTTCTCTTGTAACCTTGTCATATATGCCTTTTCCAGATCTATGAAAAAATTAAATACAAATCCTTGTTATATTCCCCATAATTCCTTAACTATCTGTTTTAAAGTGAAAATCTGATTATCACTCATTTGGTCTGAATCCAGCCTGTTTTTATCCAAGTTTCTCTTCGACAATTTTTCTTAGCCTCTTTGCAAGTGCTCACATAAATCTTAACCTGGAACATTCAGTAGGCAACTTCCCCCCCCCCCCTCTTTTTACAAATGGGTATGAAAACTCTACTCCAATCACTTGGAATACGTCCTGGAATACCTTCTGTCCATGCTTTCTGAACTGTGCAGTACTGCCATTAAAACTTTTATACTACCATACTTGAGCATTTCTGGTATCATCTCCAGCTGCTTTCCACATTTCAGGTTTTTGATAGCTTTTTTTTTTACCTCACATGATATGCACTTCTTATTTCCTTCTGAATATTTCCTACTACTGTTCTGTCACTTCATATTTCAGAACAGTATTTCAGAATAATTACTCTAAACATCTAGGATTTTTTAAGGTGATTCAGCTTTTGTATCACCTTAATTGTCCTTGGATTCCTTTTACAGTACTTTTTCCTCCATTTCTTTTTTTTTCCAATTGTCTCCAGAATATTTTCCCACCTTCCTTCCTGATAATTTTTTTCTATATATTCTTATTCTTTCCAAAATCTTCCCAAGACTTTTGTTTAGCTAATTTTACGCACTTCTTTGCTTTCTTACATTTTTCTCTGTATTCTAGGACATCAGCTAGGAACTTTCAATATGATTCTTTTTGCCAGAACTGTCTCTTTCAGTTCTTGAGTCTCCCATATAGTTTCTGATTTTTTCTATCCTTGCAGACAACTTCACCACATGCTGTTCAGTCTGCCGCCAAGTTTCAGGTTTGATAATTGTTTTCAAACTCCTTCATTTTTTATCCAACAATATTTGTATACTTATAGTTCATCTCTGAAAGCTGCTAAAGTTTGATTCTTTTTCAAACTCTCATCACCATTCCATTCCTTAAAACTCTTATCTCTAATAGTTTATTTCTGAATATTTACTTTATATATATATTAATGGTTCAAACACTGTTATTTATACTGCTAATTTGATGTTTTGGCTAATTTCTCTTTCTTATATTACATGTAATTTTATTAATGTCGTGGAGCAGTCATTAGTATCTTATCAGTTTTTTTGACTGTGACATGAAACCAATAATGGGAAAATCTACTGGTGATTGACGATTAATTTTAATAAAAATACATTTTCAAATATATATCAAAATGGGGTTACTGTCAAAAAACATACCTGTGATAAGGCTAGCATGGCATATGCAATACAGTATAGCAGTATAGAGATTTTAACTACTTGTTGCTTCCTTCCAATATATTTATTAAAGAATAAAAAATTAAAAAAAAATTATGTAGCATACACATATCAGTCAGATATGTGTGTTACAAGATATGAGTCATACACCTCTCATATATAAGAAACACTGTATATAAACTAGCTATTAAAATTCCTGTCTTACCGATGACCCACTATTCAGTGATATCTCAAGTGCATGCTATCCAGAAGACTAGAATGAAATAGACATGTCATCTACAGATTCAAATATAAATTCCTGGTTGGCCAAGTGGTTAATGTATCTGCTCTCCAGCCAAATGGCTGCAGGTTCGAATCTCGCAGTGGGCACAGATGTTTGTGATTGTCTGTGGAAATACTAGTGGGAGTTGGCAGTAGATGGCATTGTTGGTTGCGGTGGATTGAGACACAGTTGTAGAGTTGGTGCCCTCCCTCGATGAGTCTTTGGACTCCTTGGAGGTGTCAAATAATAATTCAAAAGGCTGTTTTAAAGAATCAGTTGAAGCCATTTAGACCATTCTGAATTTAGATCATCATTCCAATATAAATTAGACTGATGATTTTTATTTGGCATAGCATGCCTTCCATTCGCTTAGGTATTTCACTTGTTAGATGATTTCAGTGATATGCTAATAAAACATGCACAGGCTCTAAATTAAAATTTATTTCTTTTATGTTTTGTCTAATTCTAAAATGCATTAAAGGCAAACCTGTAGCATTCCAAATGTTTAAAAGTAGGTAGGTCATGTCAACTTCCAGATAATATAATTTCCATAACAGCAAAATAATTTTCCTGACCTACTTCTAAATTCCTGATTCCAACTGTTTTTTTTTTTTTTTCTTTTTTTTCCTAACTTTTGCTGTTCAGATATTAAAAATTAGAATGATGGCAGAAGTGATGTTCAGTCTTAAAAATTTGTTTTGCATATGATATTTATATAGCAGATAATTTTTTGGAAAACAAATGAATGTAATGGCACAGAATGTTGCTAAAAACTCTGAAAGTTGAACACATCCAAACAATATATATGAATAAGAATAAATCAAATATTTGAATTATCTATAATTTCCTAACAATATATATAACAATAAAAAATCTAAATGCAAAACAAACAATTTTAATAAAGGTCATGCTTATACAAAGTTTACATGCTTCCGTATGAAGTAATACAGATCTACTTAATATGTGCATTTGCCATGGAAGTAGCTTTAATCACACCTTTACCACCTACTACAAAGGGATTTCCTTTATATGTAGCAATACAATCATCATTTGTTTTCAGATCAGGTGCAACCTGTTCAAATATCTTCTTCTTTGGATTGAGTTGGGCATCTGGTTCTCCTTCATATCCTTCAACTATAACCTTTTCTCCAGGAACACAGCCAGAGGGTGGAATCAAAATCTCAACCTTTTCTGGAGATGATGCACACATCACCATTGCTTGTGACAATATACCACGCATTTTGACAGGCTTTAAATTACAAAGTAATACAACTAAACGGTTCTGCATTTCTTCTACAGGAACAAATTTAACAAGTCCTGAAACAACAGTTCTAGGAGTTTCTTCCCCAGCATCTACTTGTTCAACATAAAGAGAATCTGCATCAGCATGCTTTTCAGCTGATAATATTTTCCCAATTCGAAAATCTAAACGACTAACATCAACTGGTTTTGAATCATCATCTTTGACAGACATATTTGGCTGGGCAGACTTAGCTAATTTCTTGTCCTTTTTCTCCTTTTTTACACTTTCCTTGCTTTTTGCAGACTCCATTATTTCAATTATAGGTGTATTTACAGAAATAGTAGAAGGCTGGTCATCTACCACACCAGCTACAAATTTAGAATTTGTAGCTGGAAGTGAAACCTGTTGCTTGCCATTCTGAATTTCAGCTTCAATAAGTTTATTCTTCCACATTTCTACTTCTTTTCTAAGATGTTCATTCTCAGCTACTAATCTTTCAGTTTCTTCTTCAAAGTTCCTTTTTAAAACAATATCTTTTATTTCTTGTATACTAGCTTTAATGGAGGCAATCATTTCATCAGCCATTTTAGCTCTCTGAGCAAACCGAGCAAAATCTTCTCCTGAAGGCATTTTCTTATTATAAAAATATCCTTAAAATTTTAACCAAACAATCTGAAAATAAAAACTCTTGTTCAGAGATTATAAACATGACATACATACATGCAATTTTTTTATATACACATATACATACATACATATACAGTAATCTACCATATAACTGAAGTACAATTACCTGGTACAGCATCAGATAATTGTACTTCAATTATACAGTATGTGAACTTGCTGTGCTTAATGAAGGAATGGTTAAACAGATTACTTTGTATATACACCCTCTGTCCAAAAAGAAACCAAACTTTTCAAAAATAGAAGAAACTAGTGGTGCCATCTGTTGTATCTTTTTGTTGTCAAAAGCAGCAACCTTCATTATTGTTGTGTCAACTGTTTATGACATTTGTTTCATTAGAAGCCGAGTTATAGTGCCTCGAGTGACAGTGTATCTTCTGACGAATGTTAGGAAAACGAGTTTCGAACAGAGAGCTAAGATTGACTTTTGTGTTAAACTTCATAAAAGTTTTACCAAAACACATCAAATGATTCAAAAAGCATACGGTGATGAATGCTTATCCCATACTCAAGTTCCGAGTGGTTTAAGAGATTTCAAAGTGGTCGTGAGATGCTTAAGGACGATGAAAAGCCTGGCCGTCCAAAAACTAGACTGAGCGAAGTTAACATTCAGAAAGTGCGTGATTTCATCAAAGAAAATCTGAAATCGTCTATGAAATTGATTGAAGATGAATTGGGGATTCCAAAACCAACTGTGCACAACATTTTGACTGAGAGTTGGGCCTTCGTAAACTGAATTCGCAATTTGTTTCCCCACAAATTGACTGACGACCAAAAAATATATGAAATTGAACACTGCAAGGACCTCATTAAAACTGCTCGTAAGGACTCAAACTTCCTTGAAATGATCTTTACTGGTGACGAAACGTGGTGTTTTGAGTATGAGCCTGAAACAAAGCACCAGAGTGCTGAGTGGAGACTGCCAGAAGAGAGGCATCCGAAAAAAAAAAAGTCGCTTGGAGAAGTCAAAAGTAAAGACAATGCTGATTTGTTTCTGATTCCAAGGAGATTATCCACAAAGAATTCGTTCCACCTAGCCAAATGGTCAATGGTGAGTTTTATCTCAAAGTTTTGAAGTGATCAATAGGAAGAATTCGTCGCGTACGGCATGAATATTGTGATGCAGGCAGCTGGTCACTTTTGCACATTGTTCGAACATTGTGAGAGAGTTTTTGAGCAACAACCAAGTTTGTGTGTTGGATCACTCACCGTATTCACCTGATTTAGCACTCCGTGACTTCTTTCTCTTCCTCTGACTTCATTTGCCGATGAAAGGAAAGTGATGCGACACCATTGAAAATGTTCAAGCAGCAGTAACACTCATAAACCTAAGTACGGGATAAGCATTAATCACCGTATGCTTTTTGAAGCATTTGATGCGTTTCGGTGAAACTTTTACCAAGTTTAACACAAAAGTCAATTGCAGCTCTCTGTTTGAAACTCATTTTCCAACCGTTCGTCAACACACACTGTCACTCTTGGCACTAAAACTGATATAAAAAACTCATTTAATGGATTAATTGTATCGAAATGTACCAAATGCTGTATCGAAGCTGAGGGAGAGTATATTGATTGAAATAAGTGATTTGAATAATTATAATTGGCCTGTGTTTTATTTTCTATCAAAAGTTCAGTTTCTTTTTGGACAGAAGGTGTACATCACATATTTAATGAACAAAAATATTATATCATTATAGCAATAAAAAATGCTTATGTTCAGTGGTTGATAGGTTTTTATGCTTCAATTATGAATGACACTATGAAATAAGTATGCTATATATCTTAAGTACATCTAGTGGCAACCTTGTTGCTTTGCAAGGAGGGGGATGCTGAGTTTTTGGAAGGAAAAAATCTTGCCATGACCACATCAAATTACCTCCCACTATACCTAGAACACACTGCACACCTTCTCTGGTCTTTTGGCAGAAAGAAAAAAGAATCATGAATAGTGCACTCAATATGTGGGTTCCACTAGAATTAATGCTCACACTATATCACCATTACACTTTTTCATACTCATCCTGCAAACATGCATGCAAGATGAGTATGAAAATGCCATGTCGGCAAGGCTATATTCAGCCTATCTGAAAAAAGGATGATAAAAAAAAAGTCAACTAACAAACTGTCATTCCTACTGCTTTAACTTCATTTTCTCTCAAAAATAACGGATGCCATCAAAAGCAACATGTGGAGGATCAATAACTGATTAGTGACACTGATATGAATTCTGCCACTCAATCCATATCAAATCTCCTATCCAACATGCCTATCTTTCCATAAAAGATGGAGAAGTTCACAAAAGCTTGTGTGGATCATCCTTGATATATCCAGAGTACTGAATAAGTGTGACATAGAAGCTTGTTTACCAAATTACCATCTTATGGTCTGCCTTCCACTGTTTTTTTTCCCTAACTTTTTTAAAAATTAATCCTACCTATCAAAGTAAAAATATCATATACAGTAACACCCCGAGTTACGTAACATGCGACTAATGTAAATTCGCAGTTACTTAATAAATCTACTAGCACATATGAACACATTTGTGGCTTTGCACAGGTGCATCTTTGATAGCCTTGTTGCAGTACAGTAGTAGATACCTCGCGCAGTTAGCTCAGTCACTTGTTATCACTGCTAGTTTTGTTATTTTTTTTACCCTTAAAATGGAATGCAAATGCAAAACTAAATGCGCTGGTAATAAATCTAAAAAACAGAAGTCTGCAATTACTTTAGAAGAAAAGTTGAAAATAATTCATATGTATGAAGGTGGGAAAATTCTATCAACAATAGCTTGGGAAATAAATCGACCTATTTCGACAGTGAATACAATAGTGAAGGATCATTAGAATCGATGAATCAAACACTGAGTGGTTCGAAAATGTTAGCTGCTGTGTCTATTCCGATATGGCTTGCTATAAGGCCATCTACGAGAACAAGAAGCGTGTGACCACACAATCTACTCTAGACATGTTTGTGAGATGCCATCACAACAAAGTCAAGATGACAACTCAGACGACCCCGACTACCCTCAGCCTTCAACATCGGAAGGAGTAAAACTTCCTGCAGAACAGCATTCCTTAGAACAGCCAACTTAGCCGTCACTAGACATTTTTTTATTTGAAAAGTGAATATTTCAGTTTGTTTTTATATTCTTTTGTATTATGTATTGTTCATACTTTCATATTTACAGTATGTATATTATTCAAATACAATTGATAAATTTTTTTATAATCACCCCAAAAATGAAAAATATCTGATTAATGGCAAAAAAAAATTAACGTAAGAGAGCGGTATGAGTAGTCACTGCACATTTTATTGTATGTATGTAATTTACAAATTCAACTTACATCAAATAAAGCTTTTCCATATGTTCAACAATATAATTTCTTGGCATGTTTATTTTAGGATAGCACTGTGTTGTTGCTTAGTGAAGGTTAAGAAAGACCTCCAGGGAGTCAGGGACCCACGAGGGAGGGCACATACTACACACACCAGCCATAATACTTATTCTTGAATTCATTCACACTGCTTGCACATACCACATCTAATGGCAATCCATTCCAATCATGAACCACCCTATGGGAGAAAAATCTAGCCCTGAACTCCCTTCTTAGCAGAATTCATTCTCAGCTTCCAAGGATGACCTCTTGTCTTTTCCCCACCTTTCATAAAATGAAAAATTGCATCAACAGAAATCCTTTCAGAAGTTTGTACATCTCAATCATATAACCCCTCTTTCTCCAGTTTGCTAGTGTCTGCAGTCTACAAATTCTCAATGTCTTCATAATTGTATTCCACAATCCTGATATCATTTATAACTCTCCTTTGCACTTACTCCACTGTATCAGAATCACAATGGAAACCAGGAGACTAGACCTATGCACAATAGTTCAAGTGAGGTCTTATCAAGCATTGTAAAGAGGCAAAATGACATCCTTATCTTTATATGTGAAAGTTTGTTTCAGCACTGCAATTATCTTTTGAGTTGTATTTGCAATCTTTGCTATATGTCCCCCCCCCCCGAACTTCAACTTGCTAATCTACTAACACTCCAAGATCCTTAGCCTGATCAGTTTTTTCTAGCATAATCCTACCAATATAATATGATACTGAATATCTAATCACACCAAAGTTTGCAAGCTAAAACTACTAGAAGAAGAAAGAATCGCACCAAAGTGCATGACTTTGCCTTAACTGACATCCAATTTCCCATGCCCACAATTCCAGCCTATTCAAATCATTCTGCAAGTAATGCATATCAGCCACATTCCTGATTATCCTACATATCTTTGCATCATTGGCAAAAAGCTGTATGTCGCCCATCAAATCCTTCCCAATATCATTAATGTACAGAGTGAATAACAGTGGACCAAGAACTGATTCTTATGGTACATCACTAGTTACCATAAATGTTGCAGACTAACATCCCCAATATACCACTTTTTGATATCTGTCAGTCAGCCATCCTCTTAACCTGGCACTGGTGAGGTGGGGTCCCACAGACCCACCCAAATAATGTAGTGTATTATAGAAATCCATATCTTTTTAATCAATATTAGATTATGTATTGTTTAAGTGTCCTGTAATTTTATAGAATAAAAATGCAGATCCACAAAATAAAACTTTTATTACCTGAAAATAAACTGACGATTATAAGCTGATGTAACCTCTATTCTTCCTGCACGTAACTTATCTGGTAAAAAAAAAGATATTCTCAAAATACCCTCTAAATATTTATGTCTTCTATATTTTTACATACCAACTATAAGCAAATATGTAAAAATATAGAAGACACAGCAGTAACGTTAATATTTTAGTAGAATATACATGAAAACAACTCGTGTTTCGGAAGTAAATATAGTCACACTTTTTGGTAAGGTGGGGTCTGGTGCACCCAGCACACTATACACTTCTGCACATTAAACTTGCTTGAGTGCAACAGCCTGTCGTCTATGGCGTCGAGTAGTGGGTTACAGGAGAGGAAGCTATACTGAGGCATGATTCACTGGCACACATTGTTAAAAAGTTATAGTCAATTTAAAATCTTTGGGATCTGTGCCACCCCACCTTACTAATGCCGGGTTAACTATGGTAATATTTTATAATCCAAACCCATATTCTCCAATTTATGCAACAGTCTTAAAGCCTTAGCAAAATCCAAAAGTATCATGGTGTATCCATTCCAATTGTCTAGTTCATTTTATGCAATGTATGCAAGCTACTAAAATATGACCTTCCCTTAGTAAACCCATGCTGTTCATTGCAAAGTAGAGATTCTCTGTCAACCCATTCTGAATGCGAGCCCTAACCAAATTTTCCAAATTCTTCACCACCACTCCTGAGATACTGATTGATCAATAGGTGGATACACTGGTCTTTGCACCACCCTTTTGCAATAGGATTACCATTCATTCTTTACATTCCTGCAAAATCTTCCCTGTTCTGAGACTGAAATTATATGGCCTAGCCTGGTCAAAAGAACAGCCAGTTCAGCTGAACACTCTTTTAACAACCGTGCTGATATCCCATCAGTTCCTATTGCTGAATTCTTCTTCAGTTTGTGCAACAGCTCTAATACCTCCTCTTCACACACCTGAGTCTCTTCATTCGGTGAAGAGGTAGCAGTGAACTCAATGTTGCATACACCAGGTTGAAAGCTATTAGCAAAACGGGCACTTATTAGTTGAACAACCTCTTCTGCATCTGTCACCCTCACTCCATCTGCATTCAAAAGTTATTCTTTCATATTCATTTCTTTTACCTACAGCATATCGATAGAATTCTCGTGGGTTGTCTTTAGCTTGCAGAGCCAGTTTCTTTTCATATTGAGACTTAGCTTTCCATACAACAGTTGTGACTCTTCTGGCCTGATACTTATAATTTTCATAACAGACACCATCCTTATGCAGACAGTATTCCTTCCCCGTCATCCATTTCTCACGAATCTCTTGCTTTGCACATCCATTTGACTCCTATCCTATTTATTCTTCGAACTCTTGGAACACATTCTCCCATTCAGCAACGATACCATTCCGCTGAACTCGGTAGAAAGGATAAGTAGATAATTATTCTTGATGTGATTAGAGTATGTTTTTAATTCACAGCTTTGTGTAGTTTTTATTAATTACATTAATACTGACAATTAAATGACAAAAAAAAAATGACTCGTGTGACCAATTCTAAGATGGCAGTTGATCATGCAATATCTGTTCGGGACTGGCTGAAGTATGAAAAGTTTTACAGGTAGCTAAGATAAGATATAAACGTGTTAATTTCTTAAATGGGATGGAAGATCAACAGACAAGCACATGAACATGAGCGAGAGTGCAGTACAGCAAAAGGTAGTCATACTCTAGTACATTAGTATTAGCATGATGTTAGCACCACCTGACCAAGTGTCAAATATCAGAAATCCTGCTCTAGAGATCAAACCTGAATCGTTTATCACTTCAGGCTTCCAAAATGCAGTGGCTAGAATGTATACAGAAGGCTGGAATTTGTAGATGTCAAAGACAGATTTAAGGGAAGAAGGGATCCACATGATATAGGAGAAATGATCTGCGTGAGAGGGGTGTGAAAGTTTGGAGAACTGAGACATTGGAACAGGACAGTTTGTAAATAACATCAATGACAGTAACAAACAATTTCAAGGGGAAATGAAGGGTGAGCTGCTGTGGAATGATAAAAATGACTGCAATGACAAACTCAAATGTATCAAAATCAGTGTCTTGGGTATATACAGAGTTAGGAGATATGAGAATAATAGTGGTAGTGATGGGAAGGGGATGACATAGCTTGGCTCAGGCAAGTGAAGCTGATAAGATAATGGCAAAAAAAAAAAAAAAATCTAGAGGTAAATGTTTATGAATACCAAAAATAGAGATATTTCTTATCTGAATTTAAATCAGAATTTATACTTTGTTTTACAAACTATTAATAAAGGGTCAATGGGTTGCTGATTTTACTCTCAGGAATAGTGGGTGATAGACTTAAATTTAGGAAAGAGGAAATATCCTTGGTAAATGAGTAAATAAAAATCTTTTAACATTTTTTTCATGCCATAAAGAGAGAAAAAAAGCACCCTTAAGATGAATATTTTTAGAAATTGAGAGGCGGCTAGTGTACACCTCACACTAATGCTGAGAATGAATATATTCTTGAAGCATGATGAAAAGTAATGTGCTTAATCATAACTAGTATTTAGTGTATGTACTTATACATGTTGTACTGATACGGTACAAAGTGCCTTAGACGATAGAAATATAAGATCTGATAATGTTGGAGTCTTGACAAGTAACAGACTGATTTGGAGGAAAATTGTAGATATGAAGGTAGTAATTATGAATTTTTTTCATGTAGTACTATCATATCCTGTACACCCCTTGAGGGTACATGGCAGGAATTTGATGATGACTTATACGTTTTCGTAAATTTTGCTGAGCTGTGAAATTAAAATTGAAGTCCCTAGAGTGAAACTTAAAACAGCAATATTATGAGGACATGCTGCATATCTTTTTTTTAATCATAATATGAAGATTATACTCATTATTTCTCATCTCCAATGAAAAATTATCCATAGCTGAATCAGTAGTGTTACTTCATATGAAAAAGTCAACTAGTGGCTAGCTATAGTTACATTTCCACAAAAACTTCAGGAAGGAGAACTGATTGCTGACTTGGATAGGTGAGAACTACCTAGTCTAACCATAAATACTGTTACAATTTGAACAGTGCATAAATCTTTAATCTATCAGTAAATCATTTACAGCTTTCAGCACATACCAACCACATGTATGTGCATATAGCAGCATCAATGTTTGAAATTCCCATTTTGCATTCACGTATACTCGAAGTCTGTGAGGCTACATATCAGTGGCGGCACACATAGCATCCAATGGAAACACTGCCACTGCTTGTGCAAATCCACCTTCAGGCCAGTGATGCTGGGGTGTCATTTCTTGCAGGTCTGACCACAATTTGAAGTCCAATGGATTCAGATCAGGATTCCAGATGGCCAATCAGATGGTGATACGTGGTCGGGGCACATTCACCTCTTCAACCACTGTTGTGTTCTTCTCACCTTGTGTGCACAGGCCGAGTCCTATTGGAAGGTCCATTGCCTACTGTGAAACAAGGTATTGCTCAGGGGCCATACCACAGGTTCAGTACGGTGTCTTGATACACTATGGTGAAGGTTTGACCGCTTTCTTGGAAATGAAACTCGAATACCCCCGATATATTCCCCCCATCTCTGAATCCTGGATGCTGTGGTATGTGCTATGCAACCATCCTGACTATATACTTGATCGTTGGCAGTTAAACGACTCTTCTCTGGTTGAAATCTTCTCATCTGTCAAGAGAATATCTCTGTCTGTTGTTCGTGTACCTCTGGAGAAGTGCCTTTGATTTTATCACCCCCCCCCCCTTTTGCCACACGAGTTGTGGTGTTAGGAAGTGTCCAGTAGAACGATGATAGGCTCTCATTTCCAGGTCATCGGTTAGTACCCACAACATTGTTCTCTGAAAAACGTTCATATCTCATGACATCATTTTCTATGTTCTCACAGGATTACGGCAGTGGTGTGCCTTCACAGCCCTTACAAGCTGTTACATCCTAAGGCAGCGTGGTCGACCTGTTCTTTGGCAGTCAGATATGTCTTCTATATTGTTATAACAGTTAACAGTCCGATACACAAACATCCTACTGATCCTGAGTGTTTACAGTATGTTGAAAAATAACAGGTGGCTGCATTCCAACCTTGTGAAGTGCTATTACAGCTACATAGTTCTCATATTCTCCCCACTGCATGTTAATTCATACATAGTGGCTAGCTATAGTTACATACAACTCACTTTCTACAGGTAAGCACGTGAATGTTGGCTGAGCACTGCATCACTAATGGAACTGGGCTTGTGCAATTCTGTGGACAGCACGGGGATGTGTGAAATTTGTAACAGTATTTATGGTACATTTTTGAAAATTATGGAGACAACTACCGTGTTTGAATAAAAACTTCATTTTAATATAACTAAAATCTACATTCGACGTTTAGACCTTTATGTATGTCAAGGTCATCTTCTGGAGCATACACAATATACACAGAAAACAAACTACACTACAATCACACTGGTTTGTTAAAGTTACTGACCAACCGCTACAACAATTGTTGGCCTGACCTCTGGTGGAAAAAAAAAAAAATTATACATCAATGCTAGAGTCCTATTATTAGTGTTATCTATTGGTTGTAGAAATACATTGGGCGCAACAACAAGTCTATGTATCTATCGATATACATATATTAACATCATGATTATACATGTACATTCCAGCCAGTTGGTATGGAATGGTTTCTAACATTAGCTGAAGATTGGCTAGAGTCCTGACTTATGCTGGATCTTGTATATTAGGTAGGTTGAATATGTGCCATCCAGATCCTTGGAATTTTCATGCCATCTTTGTTGTTGATATTTGGGTGGTTTACCAGGATTTCGCAGGCTTCCTTAAATTTCCTTTCATACCAAGTTTTTGTATGGTGTAAAGAGCGGGTGCTTTTCCAGTTGATTTGGTGTAAGGTGTTGAGCGTGTGATCTGAGAGGCCTGCTTCACCATAATGATTATATTTAATGTGTTCTTTCTTACGTTTTTTTCTTACAGGGATTGTCCATCCTGTTTCACCAACGTACAGTACAAACTACAGCGGATGCAATAGACTCCAGGATGTGCCAATGGGAGGAGAGGATCCTTAGAGGAGCTGAATATGGTTTTAAGTTTAGTGGGTGGCATTGAGGTTATGTTGTAGGATTCTGTTGATTTTTTCTGATAACCCTTTAATGTATGAGATGGCTATGGTTTTACTGTAAGCTAGATTCGTTTTTGTTGTTGTTTTATGGAGTATTTTATTAATAGTATTTTTGTTATAGCCATTATTTATGAATGTGTTGCTGATGATTTTTAGTTTTGTTTCAGGGCTTGCTGGTTAGAGCAAATTGTTGTAGCTCTGTTTTTAAGGGTGTTAATGACTCCATATTTTTGTGATGGGTGGTCGTATGAATTAGCATGTATGTATTGGCCCATGTATGTGTTTTTGGTAGACCATGAAGGATAGACTGCCTGAAGGAAGATGTGTGACTAGTGTATCTAGGAATGGGAGTGAGTTTTGATTTTCGATTTCGATGGTAAATTGTATGCGTTCGTGTTGTTTGTTCAGGTGGCTAAGGAATGTGTTTAGCGTTTGTCGCCAGTGCGACCAGATTGCGAACACATCGTCAACATATCTAAGCCAGACTGTCGGTCATAGCGTGGTGGAATCAAGAGCCCCTTGCTCAAAAGTTTCCATGTAGAAGTTAGCGATTGGGAGGGATAGTGGTGAGTCCATGGCTGTACCTTCTTTTTGTAGGTAAAATTTGTTTTGCCATACAAAGTAACCGGACTGTAGTACGTGGGCAAAGAGGGCCGTAATGTCGGGCTGAAATTTGTTCTGTAGTAGGAGAATTGTGTCATTGATGGGGACATTTGTGAAAAGGGCAGAAACGTCGAAACTGACTAATAAATCGTCTTTGTTGAGTGTTATGTTTTTAATTTTGTTTATAAAGTGTTTATAAATTAGACAACATTACCACCAGTGATATTAACATCAAAAGAGGAGTGAGACAAGGATGTGTGCTCTCACCACTCCTGTTCAACATATACGATGAGGTAATCTTTAAAAAAGCATTGGAAGAATGTCCAGAGGGAATCACAATAAATGGAAAGATTGTTAACAATCTACGATATGCAGATGACACCGTGCTAATTGCAGATAACATTATGGATCTCCAAAAACTCATTGACAGAGTATACATAGAAAGCCAAAGAATGGGAATAAATATAAACATCAACAAGACAAAATACATGATCATCAGCAATGAAACTGACACTCAATGGGAAAAATATTGATCAAGTGTCAAGATATAAATATCTTGGTTGTTGGCTTAATGAACGGTGGGATCCAGAAATAGATATAAAGACAAGAATTGAAGTTGCATGGCAGTCCTTCATGAAAATGAGAACACTATTCTGCAATAAAGACCTAAACATGGAAGTCAGATGCCGAATGCTGAAATGTTATGTGTGGTCTATTCTGCTCTATGGAGTAGAAACATGGACATTGAAGGTGACAACCATCAAGAAAATCGAAGCCTTTGAGATGTGGCTATATATTCTGTATATATTCCTGTATATTTTAACATTCTTCTGTATATATACAGAAGAATGTTAAAATATATATATATACAGAATATATACAGGAATATATACAGAAGGAATATATACAGAGGAATATATACAGAAGAATGCTAAAGATATCATGGACAGAAAAAATTACCAATGAAGAGGTCTTAAAATCCATTGGCAAAGCTAAACATCTTGCAAATAATCAAGAAACGAAAAACATCATATCTTGGCCACATCATGAGAAACAGCAAATACCAACTTCTACAAACTATTTTGGTAGGAAGAATTGATGGCAAAGGAACTAGAGGAAGAAAAAGAATATCATGGTTTGACAACATCAAGACGTGGACAGGAAAGAGCAGTGCACAACTGCTCAGATTAGCACAAGACCGCAGTTTGTTCGCCAAGATGGTTGCTGACCTTCGATAGAAGATAGCACAATAAGAAGAGAAAGTGTTGTGTGTTCTTTATTTATGGTAAGGCTGTGTATATAAATAAACAAGATCTGGGAATGTTGTTGGTGGTGGACAGGGATTAAATTTCAGGGATCACACTGCACAAGTTGTGAATATCACATTGGATTATGGCAATGATGTGGAGGATCTTAACATGCAGAAACAGAGGTTATGGTTCTACTGTATAAGGCCATGATCAAACCTCGTTTGGAATACTGGTTTTGGAGATTTGGTCACCTTATTTTCATGGTGATAAGGATATATTAGGAAGGGTCCAGAGAAGATTGATAAGGTGATAATAACTGGTCTAAAAACTGTATAAGGCGGACGTGAGAAAGGAGCAAGTTCTTTGCAATGAAAAGTGGAACGCACTGCCTGACAGTGTGGTGAATGTGGAATATATTGAACGAAAAGCACATTTTGATAAGCTTGATGTGTGACAGCGTGTACCTAACGTGATGAATCCTTGGACTCCATCGGATCTATTGTTAATAAACCAGAATAGAGAAAGAGCACATTTATGCCAGTTTTCAATTTACATCAGCTTTAGCAGTTTGCATAAATTTCTGATATTGTTAACAAATTCTAAAATAATTAGACGATGAACACTACTACTACTTCTTTCATGAGAGAAACAGTAGAATCATTTACTAGAAGAGGTGATTCTGTTTAAAATAGAACAATCAATCTGTTAGCTGTTTATTTTCTAATGAAGCCCTGGTAGATAATGTATTATTTTATGAGGGCTTGAGCTTAAAGGTCCACAAAATAGTGCTATCTGCATATAGCACTTCCTTTTACAACTTATTTTTTGATAATCCTTATAAACATCTCATTGTGAAACTCAAATATACGGCATATGCAGACCTGAAAGTGGTTGTAGACTTCATGTATAGTGAAGTTTTTTATGTGACTCAAACCAATGAAAGGTAGCAAACCTATAATACATTATTAGTATCACGGATGGTAAAAGTTGTTTTTTCTACTTTATACGTTTTTTTTTCTTGTATTTTTTTTTGAATAATTCACTGGAACTTTTTCAGCAGGACACTGGTTGCACACAGGGTGATGAAATTCATTTCTCACCTGAAGACAATCACAAACATCCATGATCATGACTGGATTCATATACAGTCAGAGGGACAGAGAGCAGATATGCTAACCACTTACCATCATTGCTAACAAAGTCAGCAATGACTATTTATACCCTCACTACATACTACTTAATTCTCTAGCTACACACAATGCCCTCTACCACTCACCACCACCAACAATAGTGCTTTTATTTGTCTGTAAATTGCATATATTTGCATGGCTGATTTGCCTATATGCAGGATGAAAAACCCTGCTATCTCTGTATGAGATCAACTAATTTACCTTCAATTGAAAAAGCCCATTGAAAAATTACTGTCATCATGAAATTATCAGCTTTTTACTTTTTTAACACCATTTCTTTTGCCTTAAGAATATATGAATACTTCAAAATGCCATGAGAAAGCATATTAATTGAACCTGAACAGCAGATACTCGAGAATGATCCCTGATAAATCATTGCAAAACCATTATCCTGATGTGAATGACCAGCAACAGATGCCAGTGCACTAGATTTGGTGTCCTGGTATCACCTGTTGCTGGTCCTGCACATTCGTACCGCATCAGAACTTCAAAATCAGATTTTGTTTTCACTCCATTAAACAGACTGAAGAGGAGGAATGCACCAGCCATTCATTCTTGATAGTGCTGATATAATGAATTCAAAATCTTTATTTAAAGCAACATAATTACACAATAACTACAGTAATAAACTTTAACAAAAGCACAAATATCTCAATACTGAAAATAACAGTACAGCATCAGTGTGTAGAAACAACAAGCAAATCAAAAAATAAGGAAAATATGGTACATACAACAATCATTTACCAATTAAAAATGTTGCTGCACATGCTAGAAATTAGACACTAGTAAGATTAACATGTACTGCTTTCTGCAATCCATCTGTAAGATAAAAGGTAAACAAGGAAACATATAAAGTCAGTTTCTATTAGAGGCCTGGAGCTGCAAAAGCAGATATAGATATGTACTGACAGTTCAGTTCTATGAGCACAGGAAGATATCTTGAGCGATAATGCTTGTCAAAACAGTAGAAATATTTTAAGAAATTTTAAAGGGAAGAGAAAGAAAGTTGAATTTTTGCTCAGACTAGTTATTACTGATGCTGTGTTTTGACAAACTCACAAATATTACATGCTTCCATAGCTTAATTGGAAGAATAGCAGAACATTGCACCTTTGACTGGAAAAAACCTGCATGTGATTCTCATTGTGAAGAGAAATTTTTATATAGGCTTTTTCAATTGAGAAGGTGAGTTAGCTGATCTCATACAGAGATAGCAGTGGTTTGTTCTCCCAGAAACTTGAGTTTTTCATCCTGCATACAGACAAATCAGCCATGAGAATACATGCAATTTACAGACAAAAAATACTGTTGTTGGTTTGATGGATAGTAGAGGGCATTGATTGTACTAGTGTCATTGCATGTATTTGGAGAATTAAGTACAAGGGGAGATGGTGAGATGTAGCAGAGTTGAGCGGAGTGCCCTCCCATGATGAGTCTTTGGAGGCATCACATAATACTAATAATTATAGGAATGTAGACTGGAAGAGGAAAGAACATGTGGAGGGAGGGATGGAATTTATATACCTAGTGAAAGAATTACCTGAAACAGTATGTGATGAAGAGAACTTGGGTTTTGGGTATGTTGGATTTGATATTAATATCAGAGGATTTGTCCATATCCAAAGTAGCTATTTTACCCCCAAATAGAGAGAATGATCAGTGTTATCCTGGAATGTAGCAAGCATGTTGAATTTTCAAATAAAAAGGGGTTTATATGAAATGACAGAGCTGGAGATTGATAAACTTAGGGATCATATATGTGTAGTGCCATGGCATGAAAACTGCAAAGGGAAGGATGTTACCAATGCATGGGAAATAATCAAGGGAAATTAAAGCAAAATCAAATTGCGAGAGAAAATTACCTGAGCAGGACAAAGGAGATCCAAAAGAATTCTTTTGACAGGCTGAGGTAAAGCACTGATCAACATGGCAGACAGATGTGACAATTGGGATAGATGAATGAAAGTGCTCAAGATATTACAAAATCTCAATATGAATACTGCTATGATATATACTGGTGTGTGCTGCAGGAATGTGCAAGAGAAGTGACTGTCTCCGACCAAGCTGTTTAAGTCTAAGCTGCCATCTCAAGAAGGAGAGTAAGATAGTTTCATTACTCACTATTAGATTTAATAAAATGAATATGGAACAGAGAAACAAAATACAAGTTTGTTGGTTCCTGTTTTTCATCTGCCAAGAGAGACATCACTTGTATTTTTTAATGTCTTAAACTTTTATTTTATGTCGTGTTTTTGCTGTATTCATTCTGCTAAACCTAATAATAATAATAATGAGTTTAAACCAGCATATAAGCCAAAATACTAAAATAGCTTCATTACATAAGCACGGATCCAAATGAGGTAGTAAATTACAGACCCTTTACTATCTTATAAATGGTAGTTAAGATTTTGGAAAAAATTGTGAAAGCTAGAATTAGGAATGGGTGGACAAGAATATGATACTGTAGAAAGGACAACTCAGATTTATTAAGTTTTTTGTCTTAGCAATTTACTTGTGTTAGAGTGAAGCAGAATAATGGCTATACTATGATGTTGGAATCTCCTAAAGCATTTGACAGAATATGCATGGTAATAGATTAAGTAAATGGAATAAGCAGAAATGGATAAAGATGCATGTGATGGAGTACAATCAAAGTGTAGGGCTAGAAAGCTCTATACATGATCTACTGCTGTTTAATTTGCAATTAATGATACTGGAGATGATTTCATGGATGATATCCAGTTCTTTTCTGATGATGCTAAGATAGAAAGGGCAACAGTACAAAAAATCAATATGATAATTTATTTTTTCAACCACTGACTTTAATGCAATAATAAAATTAGACTGGGATATACTGGCCAAAGATTTTAATAACAAATTAAGCCAATTAGTTTCACCAACTTGACTGTTGGCTTCATCTGGGCATACATAAGGTGATAAAAAACAGCTTAAAACAAGTCAAGAAATAAACATAAACGAATACAAAACGTCATACATTTTCAAAAAAGCAATGGATAATTTGAATGTGTCTTTTGAATTTGAATAACGTTTAGTATTCATTTGTGTTTATTTCTTGACCTGTTTTAAGCTGTTTTTTAACACCTTATGTATGCCCAGATGAAGCCAACAGTGAAGTTGGTGAAACTAGTCAGCTTAATTTGTTATTAAAATCTTCAGCCAATATATCCCAGTCTAATTTTATTATTGAATTTAAAAAATCAATATATATCCTACATGATGATGAATAAGCTGACATTATGACAAGAATAATGGTTGCTGTTTCAATGCAGAAAGTGTAAAGTTATGTGCTTTGGATTGAAAAAGTTCTGATTTGCATAGTGACAAGCCACTGCTAGAAATTGATAAGACTGATTTATTGGTCACAACAAGAAAATGAAGTTCAGAGGACAAAGTGCAAAAGCACACAAAACAGCAGTGGATAATTTGAATGTTGAAAACCACACCAGCTAGTAAAGCCATAGAAGGCTTTGATAAATCCATATCTGGATACTATTATAACATAGCAATCCACTAAAATGAGTTATGAGTAATGATGGTCAGCACAGGCCTCCCACAGTGATTTTTGAACTCCATGGAAATATCCATATATAATAATGGCAATGGAAAAAAAGAAAGTGGAAATCCTTGCTGGGTTATAAATAAGAAAAAAAAATCTAACTGAATATCAGTGCTACCTATTATTGCTTCCATTTGGATAAACACTCCAACAAAATGTTCTTAGGATTAAGGTTGAGAGGCTGTGGCTGAGAAAATTTAAGAGTTGAAATTATAATATTAATGCAAAAAAACACTAGATGAGCACCAATTCATTCATTCAAGAAAGTACATACTCCACGCTTCTCCCTCTAGAAAAACAGCAAATTTCAGATCACCTCTGCTTTTTACGAAACATTATTACACTAAAGAAAACACAACTTTTGTATTAAGGGTGAAAAAGACATATGAATACTTGGCTTTACAAACCCTAAAGAATGTGTATTTCTATAAGTACATTGGTAGATGCAATTCAATTTTGAGAAAGGCTATTGACTTCTGTGGATGTCGGTAAAGGGGGGGGGGGGAAACAGATATTTTCCCCAACATATTTGTTTAGTTTACCTAATAGCATTTCATATTATTTATAATTTTAAAATATTTTAAATGATATTTGCACGATTTCTCTCATCATATTTTTAAACTTTCTGGAGAAACCACTGCAAGCATCATTCCCTCCTCTGAATTTGCCACTGTAATCCACAAAATATACCATATTATATATGTTAAAAATACCAAGCAATTTTAAACCTGGTTTTGCATTTATTCTTTATTCATGTATTTTTAACATTTATTCTACCCAAGGTAAAATACCTTCTACATATTATATATATATATATATATATATATATATATATATATATATATATATATATATATATATATATATATATATATATATATATATATATATATATCGATAATGAAATCCACATTTAAAATACACACTACACTGACCTTTTCAGGTCTACAGAATGAGAAGGTATTTTTCAGATCTCGTTCTCATTTCTCAACGGTCTAAAATAATCGTATTAACTTTGAACTACTGTAACGCCGCCTTTCTTTCTTCCGCAGACAAGCATAAAGTGCAACTAATATGTAATATAGCCATTAAAATAGACTCATACGTGCTTTGAATGTGAACGGAATTATGCAAACACTGATTAAAAAAAAAAAAAAAATCAGCTAACGCCTTTTTATTCCCGTATACGGGAGTAGACGAGGCCGTTTAGACCTATACTGTATATATATATATATATATATGTAGAAAGTATTTTTACCTTGGGTATAAATATGTTAAAGATACCAAGCAATTTTAAACCTGGTTTAACTCCATTTCCCAAGTAGCAAACAGACTAAAAGTCAAGTTTGCGCCTGCAATTGATGCAAGTCTACCTGATCCCACAGGTAGTGCAGGACCAGGGCAACTCGTGGCAAAGGTGGAACAAGCTCCGATCACTAATCTTAATATTTACCCTTAATGCCAAAACACATCTCCAAGAAGGGGATGTATGATGTTTTGTATTAAAGGCAAGGGGCCACTACCCAGACCGGTTTCGACCTTTATTGAGGTCTCGTCAGTGGGAGCTAGGCTAGAAATAGAAATACCAAGATTTAGCAATACAGAGCTTGTATTTCGCCAAAACAAGTTACCATAAGGTGTTTTAACCTTATTAAATAAAAATCTCTGGAGGAGATATAAATGTAGAAAGTATTTTTACCTTGGGTATAAATATGTTAAAGATACCTTTGCCACGAGTTGCCCTGGTCCTGCACTACCTGTGGGATCAGGTAGACTTGCATCAATTGCAGGCGCAAACTTGACTTTTAGTCTGTTTGCTACTTGGGAAATGGAGTTAAACCAGGTTTAAAATTGCTTGGTATCTTTAACATATTTATACCCAAGGTAAAAATACTTTCTACATTTATATCTCCTCCAGAGATTTTTATTTAATAAGGTTAAAACACCTTATGGTAACTTGTTTTGGCGAAATACAAGCTCTGTATTGCTAAATCTTGGTATTTCTATTTCTAGCCTAGCTCCCACTGACGAGACCTCAATAAAGGTCGAAACCGGTCTGGGTAGTGGCCCCTTGCCTTTAATACAAAACATCATACATCCCCTTCTTGGAGATGTGTTTTGGCATTAAGGGTAAATATTAAGATTAGTGATCGGAGCTTGTTCCACCATTGCCACGAGTTGCCCTGGTCCTGCACTACCTGTGGGATCAGGTAGACTTGCATCAATTGCAGGCGCAAACTTGACTTTTAGTCTGTTTGCTACTTGGGAAATGAAGTTAAACCAGGTTTAAAATTTCTTGGTATCTTTAACATATATATATATATATAATCATTATTTAAATTAAGGGGATATTAAATCCCACATTGTTTTAAAACCGAATAAGAATATAGTAACTATAAACGTATCGGCGACTACTAGCGTAAGTTAAAGCACGTAATTCAAGTACGTAGTACAAACTAGGGCAACTCGTTGCAAAGGTGGAGAGAGTTCTGATCGCTATTCTTAGTATTTACCATAATAAAAACCCATCTCCTAGGAGATGTATGATGTTATACATTATGGTGGGAGGTCACAACCCAGCCCGGGTTCGATCTTTATTGAGATCTCATCAGTGAGTAGCTAGACCAAAGTATGATACTAAGGGTATAGCAAAAAGAACTTATATACTCTGCTATACGAGTTGTCAAAAAGGTACACCCATAAACTACATGCTTCAGCTTATGCTAGTAGTTGCCGATACGTTTATAGTTACTATATTCGGCATGAAACTCTTTGATTCCGATCTTTGAGTTTCTTATTCGGTTTTAAAACAAACAATGTGGGATTTAATATCCCCTTAATTTAAATAATGTTTTCCATCGCCGAAATGAAGCCTATTGGCTCTTTATTTTAAATCATATATAATCATTTTAATATAATAAATATGAATTATTATTATTATTATTATTATTATTATTATTATTAAAAAAAAATCAGCTAACGCCTTTTTATTCCCGTAAACGGGAGTAGGCGAGGCCATTTAGCCTTATCTAACTTTTGGAGACTGAGTGGGCAGTTCAATCTCCACTGGTACCCAATCAGAGACAGATGGCCCAAGGCTATCACTAATTAAGCGGTACGCAGTGAAGAGAGACGGCTCAAATGTGCCGCCATCTCGTGGTCCCTGACCCTAACACAATATATTTAATGTCTGAAATAATGTGGGTTCTACGGTCGATTTTCTTGAGTTTACAGGACGAAAAACCCGAGTTTCCGGGAGGAAAAACCTGCTTGCCCGTGCCAGAGATCGACTAACTCGGGAACCGGTCGAAAAAAAGCTTAGAAAAATTTCCTCTAGTCGCCGACTAGACTCGAAACCAACCCTTCCTTCGTGCGGCCAAGCGCGGGGGTGTGCAAACGCCACATCCACTGAGCTACACTATCCCAAAATCCCCAATGAGTCAAAGACAATATTGCTGGAGGTTCCTTTGTCACACACACGTTCATTATTATTATTATTATTATTATTTTACACCTCCAGAGAGTCCATAGACTCATCGAGGGAGGGCATTTGCTCTACAGCTGTCTCCACCAACTGACCGCAACTACACCAACGCCATCTACCGCCGACCACCACTAGTATTTCCACAGACAATCACAAACATCCATGCCCACGGCGGAATTCGACCCCTCAGCCTTTTGGCTGGAGAGCGGATACGCTAACCACTCAGCCAGCCAGGCTGGCAATCATACAGCATCTTAAATACACTATCTGATCAAAAGTATCCGGACACTTACTCGAAACTGTAATCAGACTTTCCACTGCGACACACTTTCTAGTAGTGGACATTAATGCAGGGTTCGTCCACCCTTTGCTTCTATGACTCTAACCTTGCCAGGGAGACTTTCTACCAGGTGTCGGAAAGTCTCTGGAGGAATGGCAGCCCATTTTTCCTGAAGAGCTGTAGCCAGAGCAGATCGTGATGTGGGTCGTTGAGGTCTGGAACAAAGTTGACTTTCTAATTCATCCCAGAGGTGTTATATGGGATTCAGGTCAGGGCTCTGGGCCAGCCAGTCCATTTCTGGAACGTTATTGTCCACAAACAATTCTCTCACAGACCTTGCTTTATGGCAGGTGGCATTGTCATGTTTATACAGACAATAGTCATCACCAAATTGGTCTTCTACCATAGACAATACCATAGACAATAAGCTCGCACAGTCATGGTACTGGCTGGCCAGTTAGTAGCTGCAGAACTCCCGGGTGATTGTTTCACTCGATGTCTGATTTCCACGAACCACCTTTTTCAACGCTCGACGGTCCCTGTCTGTCATTAAACGCGGACGAACTGACCTTGGTTTTGTTGTGGTTTTGCCTTCACGTTTCCACTTCATAATCACGTCACGAACTGTTGACTTGGGCAACTTGAGTAGGATTGAAATGTCTCTGACAGATTTCCTGATCTGGCAGCCAATAACTACTCCACATTCAAAGTCACTGAGCTCCCTTGTCCTACTCATTCTGTTCATACTTCTTATCACCGAACAACGCAATTGACAATTGACATTAATATCTTTAAGGGTGAAGCAAGATGCTTTTCATATTCCCCGCTATCTGTTGCGGTTACAGTGAGGGTAGAATTTATGAGCAGTTTGCTCGCCCTGGTTGGTCATGGAGATTATACATCGCTACAGGAAGTTAAAATGCTTTTGGCCTTTTATATTTGAATATATCAGTTGCCTTTTGTGCTACAACTTGATGAACCAGATCATTGGGGTGTATGGACATCTTTAGGAACTTAGTTGCTAAAGATTGTAGGAAAGAGAAGATGAAAGGAATATTTGTATCTCGATGAAGTTGATTGTTTCTAACATACCATGGGGCGTTCAGAATCATTCTCAAGCACTTGTTTTGTACTCGTTGTAGTTTGAGAATGTTGGTATCAGAGGTGTGGCTCCAGGCAGGAGAGGCATAGGTGATTATGAAGACGAATCGTCATCTGGTATAACTGCAATTTGATTCTGTTGCTTAGTTTGCTGTTTCTATTAATAATCAGATAGATCTGGGCAATGGCTTTAGATGCCTTTGAGCACATAGACTTGATATGCTGGTTAAAAGTTAGTTTTTTGTCGAGCATCACACCTAGGTATTTTGTTTCTGTCTGCCTGGGAATTTTAGTATTGAATAGTAATACGTCTCCTGCAGGAGATATTGGCCTTTTCCTATAGAGAATGGCTGAACGTTTTTGGGGATTTACTTCCAATCTCCATTTGGAGATCCATCCCTCCAGCTTTAGAATGTTTCCTTGAAGTTTTCTGGTAATGAAGTGTGGTCGGAGAGATCTGGTTAATATTGCTGTATCATCTGTATATAGGGCCATGATGGATGACATTGGATTGTGCGGGATATTTGACATGTATATAGAAAATAGCAAAGGAGCCAGTAGGGATCCCTGCGGCACTCCGGCCAAGATATGGCGCTGAGATGAGTAGAACCATTGATCTTGACTTGGATAGATCTATTCTATAAATATAATCTGACTAGATGTACCATTTTTAGTGAGGCTGAGATAAGTTTATGTAGCAGTCCGAAGTGCCATATTTTGTCAAATGTTTTTGATAGATCTAGAAAAAGCAGCTCCTGTTCACTGGCGCCAGTTATAGCTGGTGGTAATGTATTCCACAATTCTGTGGATATGTAGGGTAGTACTATGGCGCTGCCGAAAGCCAAACTGCTCATTGGAGAGGATGTTTAGTTCATTTATTGAAGCTTGAAGTCGTGACCTTCTCTGTTTAACCTAAGTTAGAGATGAGGCTGATTGGACGATAGTTGTGGGGGAGGTGTGGGTCCTTACCTGGTTTATGAATTGGAATTACATTAGCCTGTTTCCAGATGGAAGGAAAATAGCAAAACCTTAAGATGGCATTAATGATTATAGTCAGGTGCACTGCAGCTCTATGGGGCAACAGGTTGATCATCCTATTTGAGATACCGTCTGGCCCAGGAGCTTTTTTGTTCTTTAATTTTTTAATAATAGCATATATTTCTGCAGGTGATATGGGTGCAGTATGGTCAGCACTGGTATCAGGGAGTTTTAATGAGTATCTGACCTGTCTGTGGATTTTATATAAGTGATTGAAATCTATCACTTATATAAAATCCTTATATAAAATCCACATATCCGGATTCTTTGCTATGGCTTCTGCCTTGTGCACATCCGTGTGAACAAGACCCTGGTCAAAGAATATGGGTGGGAAGGATCTGTTTTTTTTATTTTCTGATGTTTCTCAATAGTCTCCAGATAGAGTGACCATTAGGTGAGATAGAGGCTAACTTTTCATCTTGGTCTCTATGAGTTTTGAGTACATCTCTTACTGCCCCCATTCAATCTATTAAGAACTGTTTTGTCCTAAGGTGGGCGAGTGTTGCGAAATATCCTCCAGCTCTATTTTTTTTTTTTTCTGATTAGGTCCATAATACAGTATCTTCAGATAAACGACAAGGCTTGGGAACAAATTTGTAGGAGGTGGCTACCGTTATAGCTGACTTAATTTGTTGGGTGAGACTTGTAACTGCAGATTCCACATCTTCTTCTGTACATATGTGAGGAACAGGTCAAAAATACTTTTGGCAATCTATCCCACGATATGCATGAATGAGAAGGTGAAGACAGGTATTCTTGTTCTCCCAGTTGTAGTAGAATTGGGTTGTGATCTGATGACAGCTCATTCAGTGATTTTAGGCTGTACTGAAGTTTAATATCGTGCAGGATAGCTATATCCAGGATGTCAGCAGTGCCAGACATACTGAGATGAGTTGGTTCGGTAGGACCTGCTACAACAGCATAGTTTGATCCTATGTAATTGGAAAGGATGCAGCCATTCTTGTTGGTGGTTCTACAATCCCAGGCAGGGTGTTTGGAGTTTAAATCCCCAGCAATAATGATGGATTCTCTGACTCCTAAAATGGCATTTAGATCTGAGCGCAGTAGAGTTTTTAAGGGCGGTTGTAAGCTGAGTAGATTTTCAATCTGCCAGCGGAGCTAGTGAATACTTCCACGCCTGTGATCTCAAGGTTAGTGGGTGATGGGTTGTTTACAGAATGGTGTTTGATATAATTTTTAATAAAGATGGCAATGCCACCACCTCTGGAGTTCTGAATAGGAGATAACCCCCGTATTTTTTGACATGTCTGAGGGTCTAAGATGTGTCTCACTGATCAGTATAATATCTGGTTGATATCTGTAGGTGAAACCTTGGAGCTCCAGAATTTTGTTTCTAAATGCATTTGCATTCCATGCAATGATCTGAAGAGAGGCTGGAATTTGTTTTTATTTATTTATGATTATCATGAGGATGGCCTGTATTTCGCATAGGAAGTGGAGGTTGCTGAAGTGGAGGTTGCTGAAGGTTTAGACAGGCTGAAGTCTTGTAGCATGTTTGCTAAAGAGGCCGTAATAACAGTTGTCAGATTTGTAGGTGCTGTTGCCTGATTTTGTTCTAATGTTAATTTGCTTGTGAGGGCCACATCAGCATAACTTCTTGTTTGCCTTCAGCCTCCACTCTCTTTGAAGGTCACTGATTGTTGTTGCCAAGTCTCCGGCTGTGGAGCGGGGGCCTCTGGTGCTCTTTGACTAGAAGAAGAGGACGGTTTAGCTGTCTCCATCCGTCTGTTCTTTGGGTGCTGAATACATGTCTTGTAGTTAGCAGGATGAGGGCCACCGCAGTTGGCACATTTAGCCGAGGTGGTTTTCGGCTTTGTGCAGGTCTTAGTGGGGTGGTTCTTAGCACATTTCAGGCATTTGTACTCTGCCTTGTAGAGTCTGAGCACGGTCGAATTTCTGGCACCTGTGGCATTGACCTTTTCCGGAGTAGTTCTGGGGTGATCTGGAGTCCACAGACTGATGTTAAATCATAAATATTTTAATAGGCTTTAAGAATTTCCACTCAAACCAGAGGCATTGGGGTTTTGTCTGTTCTAGTCATTCTGCTGATCTTAGTAGGTGGCAGGTCCTGGTGGTGGAGGACAGCCTCTGTGGTTATGTCATCTGTGACACCCCGGAGAATCACCTTCAGATTCTTCTCCGAGACGAGAGAGAAGGTGTGGTATTGAGTATTGCTCGAGTCCAATTCTTTTGTCAGTTTCCTGTAGTATGTTACAGTAGCCGGCTGGATTTTGATACCATCTTTCATGTTTTTGGCCCAGAGATACTGTATTTGTGTGTTCGTCATGGTGGACCTTGAGTGTGTCCATCTTCTCTTCTCCCGGAGGAAGATCGGTGGCATCCTCTCTTTCGGGGAGGCCGAGGGATTGGAATTGGGAGTATCTTCTTCCATCCCAAAATCAATGGAAGGTTCTGCATCATCGGTTTTGCGCTTCTTGCGCGCATGGACCTCATCAAAGTCTGGGGGAGACCAATATCGTCCGGAGGGTGAGAAAGTGTCAAAAAACTTAACTTTTCCCATACCTCAGCAGTTTTCCCAGTCTGAGGAATTCATTATAAATCTCTTCGAAAATGGTCTCGTTCAGAGGTTTTGCCATGGTAAAGATACGTTCGAGCAAATTACAATAATCATGTGGACTTTGGAAGATTCACTACAAATCTTGTAGACACACACACACACACACACACACACACACACACACACACACACACACACACACACACACACACACACACACACACACACACACATACTGGTGTCTACCAGCAGAAGGAAAGGTATGACTTAGTATGCCCCATAAATAGGCATAGAAGATGATTTCCGATCGAACTAAAGATTTTGAAAGTAAAGTATTTATTATTATTATTATTATTATTATTATTATTATTATTATTATTATTATTATTATTATTCCTGACACCTCCAAGGAGTCCGAGGGCTCATCGCGGGAGGACACTTACAACTGTCTCAACCACTACACCGATACTCTACAACGAATCATCTCCATCAACGCCATCTATCCCCCACCACAACAAGTGTCTTTTGTCTATAAATTGCGTGTGTTCTGAAGGGCCGATTTGTCTTTATGCGGGATGAAAAACCCCGAGTTTCCGGGAGAAAACCCTGCTACCCCCGCATGAGATCGGCTAACTCACCTCATTTACTCACCTAAAACTTACAAAAATTTTGCGAAGTCAAAATGCTTTATCAACACATGTTAACTTAATCCTCATCACTAAGCATATATCGTTAAAAACATTATCAACGAAATTCCCAATTTACTATCAAAAATACACGAAACTAACACGTGAGCCGTCATCTTGAAATCCCTGAACAACACGCAGAATGCAGAACGCAGAACGTTACTGTCTGCAAGGGTGAAGCATAATGCTTTTAATCCCTGCTATCTGATAGGTTACTGTGTAGGGAGAAATTTTTAAGCAACATGCTCAACCCAAGTTAGGCAAGTTATAGATCCTGAAAGGGAACTAGAATGGCCTTAGGTCGTCTATATTTGCATAATTCCGATTCATCATAATTTGCTGCTTGTTGGACTAATTCATTTGGATGTGAGGACGATTTTGAGAAGTACTTTACTGCGAGAGATTGCAGGAAAGAGTAGATATAAGGGATATTTGTGTATCGATGAAGTTGAACATTTCTAATGTACCATGGTGCATTTAAGATCATGCATAAGCATTTGTTTTGCAATCTTTGCAATTTATGGATATTAGAGCTTGAAGTATGGCTCCAGGCGGGGGATGCATAAGTGATAATGGGACGAATCATCAACTGATAGAAGAGCAATTTGATATTAATATATAGTTTGCTGTTTCTATTGATAAGTGGATAGAGCTGAGCAATAAATTTTGATGCCTTTGCACATAAGGATTTTGTATGCAGGCTGAAGGTTAGTTTTCTATCTAGGAGTATACCGAGGTATTTGGCTTCTGTTTTCCAGGGAATGTTGATGTTAAATAGAAAGATGTCTTCTTTGGTAGATATTCAATTTTTTGTGAACAACAGAGCACTGCTTTTTTGAGGGTTTACTTTCAGTCTCCGAGCCTGTGTAGCTCAGTGGATGTGGCGTTTGCACACCACGGCGCTTGACCGCACGAAGGAAGACTTGGTTTCGAGTCTAGTCGACGACTAGAGGAAATTTTTCTAAGCCTTTTTTCGACTGGTTCCCGAGTTAGTCGATCTCTGGCACGGGCAAGCGGGTTTTTCCTCTCGGAAACTAGGGTTTTTCGTCCCGTAAACTCAAGAAAATCGACCGTAGAACTCACATTATTTCAGACATTAAATATATTGTGTTAGGGTTAGGGACCACGAGATGGCGGCACATTTGAGCCGTCTCTCTTCACTGCGTACCGCTTAATTAGCGATAGCCTTGGGCCATCTATCTCTGATTGGGTACCAGTGGAGATTGAACTGCCCACTCAGTCTCCAAAAGTTAGATAGGGCTAAATGGCCTCGCCTACTCACGTATACGGGAATAAAAAGACGTTAGCTGATTTTTTTTTCTTTCAGTCTCCAGGTGGAGAACCAGTGTTCCAGTTTCAGAAGTTTATCTTGTAGTTTCTTTGTAACAAGATGCGGTTTAAAAGATCTGGCCAGTATTGCTGTATCGTCGGCATAGAGGGCAATGATAGATTACATCTGATTATGCGGGATGTCTGTCATGTAAAGTGAGAAAAGTATCGGCGCCAAGAGGGATCCTTGAGGCACTCTAGCCAAGATCCGTCGCTGGGTAGACACCGCTCCATTTAGTTTAACTTGCATGCTTCTTCCAGAAAGAAAGGACTTTATGAGGTGGATCAGATCCAATGGAATTCCGGCTAAAATCAGCTTGTATAGGAGTCCAAAATGCCATAATTTGTCGAAGGCCTTCTCTAAATCAAGAAAGACTTCTCCGGTGTATTGATGCCAGTTGAAGCTGGTGGTAATGTATTCAACTAGTCTATGGATTTGTTGAGTAGTGCTGTGGAGTTTGCGGAAACCAAACTGCTCTATAGGAAGGATATTTAGCTTGTTTACTGAAACTTGAATTTTGGAGATAATGACTTTTTCAGCGATTTTGTCCTAATTGGAAATCAGACTGATAGGGCAATAACTTTGTGGTTATCCTTGTGGGTCCTTACCAGGCTTTTAAATCGGGACCACATCTGCCAACTTCCAAGTATAGGGAAAGTATTTAAATATAAGCATGGGAAGTATTATTGTTGTAAGATGTACGATGGCGCCTTTCTGGGTAGCAGTTTAATAACTTTATTAGGAATGCCGTCAAGTACAGGAGCCTTTTTATTCTTTAAATTCTGTATGATGTCGTTGATTTCGGCTGGAGAAGTTGGTGAGAGTTGGCTGGCACAGGTATCATACCGTTTTAGCAATTGACGTGGGGGTGGATTTTATAAATATTATTGAAGTTCAGGTTATCATATGAAGGGCGGCACTGCTTTTCTAAGTTTTTAACTATAGTTTCGGGTTTCTCAGCATCTGAGTGAACTATGCCTAAATCCGATTTGAGATGAGAAAGAGTTTTGTTTTTATTTTTGATATTTCGTAACAGTTTCCAAACGGTTTGATCGCCGAGTGAAATGGAAGATAATTTATCTTCCCATAGTTTGTTTCTGTGATTTATCAGCGCATCTCTAACTGCACTGTTCAACCCGTTAAGTAACTTTTTATCTTGGGGAGCGCTGGTATTAATGTATCTCTTTCTTGCCTTATTTTTTTTCACTGATTAAGTTCATAATCTCTTCTGGAAGTCTTTCAGGCTTAAACAGGCGTATTTGAGTTGATAGATGATAAGGCTGCATTGATTTGTTGAGTAAATTAATTGACTGCAGCATCGATTTGTTCCTTAGAGTTAATATGAGGAACAGGACTAAAGTAGTTTTGGAGCATATTGGATAATTTTCCCCAAGGTATGAATGTATGAGGCAAGGGGAACAATCGCTTCTGATTGCCTAATTGGAGCAGAATAGGGTTGTGGTAAGAGGTGAATTCGTCAAATGAGTCCAAGTTGTACTGCAATTTGACATTTTGGAGGACAACTATGTCTAGGACGTCGGAGGAGCCAATTGGACTGAGATGAGTTAGTATTGAAGGACCAGCCACAGCTATGCAATTGGAACTTGAATAGTTAAACAGAATGCGGCCATTTTATTGGTAGATTTGCTGCTCCAGGCAGGATGTTTTGCATTGAAGTCTCCAGCGATGATGACCAGTCCTTTTACGCCAAGGATGGCATCCAGATCTGAGGTCAACAATGTTTTTGTTGGAGGGTTGTAAGCAGCAAAAATTTTAGGTTTCCAACTGTGTTTGTGAGGAATTAATGCCTGTGATTTTGAGGTTGGTGGTTGCAGGATTGGTTATTGAATGATGGTTTATATAGTTTTTGATTAAGGTGGCTGTACCTCCACGTCTATACGAAAGTCCGTCGTTTCTGTAAACCTGATACACTCTGATTTTTAGGTTGTCAGCAGGCCTCAGGTGAGTTTCATTGATTAAAAGTACTGGATGATTATAAAATCACGTCAAGTTATTTTATAATCAGAGCCCTCTAGCGGGTAATGTGTTAGCCGAAACATACCAATATTCGGTAGACATACACAGCGGAACACGCGGATTCAATTTAACAACAACAAAAAAAGTATCAAAAGTCGCCAACAGGGGAAATTTTCGCGCTGCCAAATTAATTTTAGTAGGTGTGACTAACGAATGACTAAATGGCAAATGAGAGACAGCAAACATCAATTTCATGATGTTTATTGTTAATTACAAATGAGGTTCAATGTGACCACCATTCTGATGTTCCAGAAACTGCATACGGTGCACAACATTTTCCACAGCGGCTTGCAACATATCGAAATTGATTTGTCTCACGTGTAACGTTATTCGATCTTTCAAAGTTGGAATATCGGGTAAATGTCCTTGATACACAATGCTTTTAAGAAATATCTACAGCCAAAAGTCACAACGATTGAGATCAGGCGATCTCGGTGGCCATGGCGTGGGAAATGCACGACTAATGATTCTTCTGTAAGAGAAATGTTGTCGCAAAACACTCTGTACCTGAAGTCCGATGTGGAGTGGTGCACCATTCTGCATGAAGATGGTCGAATCGAGACATCCTCTTTGCTGCAGTTGTGGGAATCACAAAGTTCTGTAGCATATTGGCATACTTGTTAGCATTGATGGAACAGGTCACTTGTCCATTTTGGCGATTTTCCTCGTAAAAGTATGGACCGATGATAAAAGATGCCGTATATCCACACCACACTGTGACTTTGGGCGAGTGGATAGGCATCTACAGACACACGTGCTGATTATTTGCAACCCAAATGCGACAGTTGCGTGTGTTAATATTGCCGTTGAAATAAAAGTGCGCTTCGTCACTCCATAAAATCTGCCACGATCATGCATCATCCACTTCCATGCGCGCTAAGAATCTCAAAGATAACTTGATTCGTGTGGTCGCATCACCAGGGTGCAATTCTTGAACATGACTGATTTTATAGGGGTAAAACTTCAACATCTGATGTAGGATTTTTCACACCGTTGTGTATGCGATATCCGTTTGTCAGGATATTGCTCGTGCACTGCTGGTACCCTGCACATTCGTCATCTCCTGTTCCGCAATAGCAGTTGCAACTTGTTCAACTTGTTGGTGATTAATTGGTTTGTGTCCTCTGCCTACCTGCACTGCTAGAGTTCCAATAGTTTCAAATCGCCGAATCAGTTTTCGTAAGTTTGTTACGCTAATCGGTCATTTTCGTAAATTTTTTATATGCCGAAAATAACGAAGACAAGCACTGGCATTATTGTTCCACTGATAATAGAGTTTACTAACAAAGCCAGCTCACGTAAGGTAAGAGGCATCGAAAAGCAGTTCGTCTACGAATGATAAGAAATATCACAGCCTTTCCTTTTATTGCATGATCGCTCACAAGAAACGCGATAATGCAAATTATTACATTTTACTCGGTAAAGAGCGCCAAAATTTCCCCTGTTTCGAATTTTGGTACTATTTTTTTTTACCGTTAAATCGAATCCCCATGTTCCACTGTATACGTCTACCGAATATTGGCGTGTTTCGTCCAATACATTACTCGCTAGAGGGCTCTGAACACTTGACGTTCTTTTATAATCATGGTATATCTAGATTATATCTATTATTGAATTCCTGGATTTTCAACACTTTGTTTTTGATACCGTTGGCGTTCCAAGCGATAATCCTAAGTGAATCTGGTGTGATTTTTTTCCTATACATCAGAGAGTGCAGTAATATGGATTGAGTTTGCTGTGAAAATCTTTTTGTAACACTTAGTGATGGGTTTGTGTTGCTGAAATCTTGCAGCATATTTGCAAGAGAATAGGTGATAATAGCTGATAAATTTGAATGTGGATTAGCCAGGTTCTGGTTTTGTACTATCTGTTTGGAGCAGGCCATATCGGCATATGTTCTAGTTTAATGTTGAAGATCCATTTTATTACGGGGCTCAGTTAATGATGAGCGAGCATCTGTTGTCATGTTCTCACTTTTGGAGTACTGAGGAGCTTGAAGTTAAGGAACTCTCGCACTAGATGACGAGGTAGGTTGACTATTTGGATCGTTCCATCTGTTTTTGGGATGATGAATACACCCTCTATAATTAGTGGGGGTGAGGACCGCCACAATTAGCGCAATTAGTCGAGGTGGATTTTGGCTTGGTGAGTGTTTGTGGGGTGATTCTCGCCACATTTTAAGCATCTGTACTGAGCTTTGCACAACGTTTGGGCATGGCCAAACCTCTGGCATCTGTCGCACTGCCCATAAGATGTTCTTTCCCTCAATGGTTCTGGGGTGATTTTAAGTCCACAGATTGACTTTAGATTGTAAATATCCTTGTAAATGTTATGAATCTCTACTAAAACTAGAGGCATAGGTGCCTTATTTGATCTAAACATTCTACTGACCTTTACGGAAGGTAGATCCTGTAAGTTGAGGTCAGTGACTATTTCATCCGTGTCAATATCCTCGGAGGACCACTTTCAGATTTTTTTCGGAAGTAAGTGAAAATGTATGGTATTGTATTCCTCTTGCGTCCAGCTCCTTTGTAAGATTTCTATAATCGGTTACCATGGCAGGCTGAATGTTTATGCCCTCATCTACATTTTTGACAAATCTATAATTTATTTGTAGGTTAGCCATGGTGGTTCTTAGGGTTGTCCATCTCTGCTTCTCTCTTAAAATAATCGGTGGAACCTTCTTATTGGGAGAGGCGGAGGAGTCTGAATTGGGAGAGTCTTCGTCCATACCAACTTCATTTGTTGGTTCAGAAGCGAGAGTTTTTTCGCTTTTTACGAGCGTGAGTTCTTCTTGATCAGAGGGATTAGAGGCAGACACCAGTAAATTGAGCTTTTCTTCCATTTGAGGAGAGCTTCATTTTCTTCATTATCAACCTCGGGTAAAGAATATAAGGTTAATTAGCCGGGCCATAAAAAAAATCAGCTAACGCCTTTTTATTCCCGTATACGGGGAGTAGGCGAGGCCATTTAGCCCTATCTAACTTTTGGAGACTGAGCGGGCAGTTCAATCTCCACTGGTACCAATCAGAGATAGATGGCTTAAGGCTATCACTAATTA